>NC_056731.1:358889627-358892759 GCF_019279795.1 Protopterus annectens | reverse complement strand
TTTGCTGGTTAGAGGTTCAGTTCTTTAGACAACATCTCATTGATAGAATAGATCTAATGTCTGTAACAGTTAAAGAATCTATTCCAAAACTGATTGATTACTTGATAATAAATTTACAGCATAAAGTTTCTGATAAAGGTAAACTTTCATATATACATAAATTATCAGACAAGAAACTTTTTACAATGTAGATTCATACTGGAATTATTTCACCTCTATTAATGGGGACCCACCAACTCAACAAGATAAACAATATATATTGGAATCTGCTTATAGAACTACATCTTCCATTGTCTGGAGACTTTATACATGGAAATTTTACATAGATCTTTTTATACACCTTTGATGATGAATAAAATTAATAATAAAGATAATCTATGTAAGAGATGTAATGTAGAAATTAATGCTGACTGGGCTCATATGTTTTATGACTGTATGAAGTTGAAAGAATACTGGAAGTCAATTAATGGATTTTGCAGGCTCTTTTACAGATAATTTCATTATTTTAAGTCTCTTATATTATTCAACACACCTGTACCTCAATGTGTTAAAAGATTAAGCTTCCCTTGTTATGGTCTATCCTAGCAGTGGCTAGGAAAATAATAACTAGAAATTGGATTTCAGATACACCTCCTTCATTCAATGAATTTAAAAATGTTATGAATATAATGTGTCATATGGAAATAAGCACAATTAGAATGAGAACAACTAGAAAAAACATCACATTTTATTGTATGGGATAATTTACAAAATTTGTTAACAAAATTCTAATTTCAATAGCACAGTATTTTAGTTTAATTAATTGATCTGATTGTAGTGGATGTCTTTCTAAATACTTTAGTTGTTTTGTTGAATATTATAATAATACCTATTTTTAATTATTTGTATAAAATTGTTATGATATTTCTCTTATATGTTAAAACAATAAACTTGTTTTAAAAAAAAAAAAAGAAGGTTACTGAAGCAATGATAACAGCAAATAAGTACACAGTGCATATCTCAACCTTACAAAGGCATTCGACACCACCACCGCACATGCAGGTAATGCAGATAAGCTCTCACAGCTAAATACGAGTCCTAGTGTAACTCGTTGGATAGGAAGCTGGCTTTCAAATAGAATGCAAGATTTATTTATTTATTTTATTTCCTTTTGTTAACTTGTGGCGACCCCTAACCGGGAAAAAGCCGAAAGAAGAAGAAGAAGATTTCCTTTTGTTAACTGGGATAGTCCGACTGGGTGTTAGCCCATTTTCAGCAGTACCAGGCGAAAAGCCCTGAAAAAAATAATACAAACAGCACAATAAATAAATGCATGTAAGGAAAGCAAACATAGAGAAGAAAAAAGAAGTACAGAATATATTAAAAAGAAAAATATGAACTCCCTAGCAAGATAATAATCAAATGAGTCAGTGTGTAAGAGGGAAAATAGACAGCAAGCAATGAAAACTAGTTTGACAAAATTAGAAGCATAACATGTGAAAAACTGACAAAATGAAATATGTAAGGAGCAGATAAGAATACAGTATAAATGAGTGAGGAGGAGACAGTGAAGAAGGAAAGACAGGAGAGAAGAAGAAAATAAAAAAAGACAGACCCTGGGATTCATGAAGCTCAGTGCAAGGATGGCGGTAGGCTTCCGCCGACAGTGCGGCGTGAAGATGGCACAGTAGCGCCAAATGCATATTGATGAAGGCGCGCTACCGCCACAGTCACATGCACAGGAAAGGAGCGCGAGTGCATAGGGCGTGTCGAAGTGCCGCACGGAGGCGTGGAAATGGCAGCTGTTGATGTGCAACCTAAAATGCTTGCATATAACAAGTTGCAAGATAGTAATCACATATGTCAGTGTCCGTGGATACTGAAACGTATGCAAAGCATGCAAGAAAGTTCCTGCGAACACAAAGTGAAGAAGCAAACACAAATGCACAGTAGGGAATAACGGGTCCCTATCCCACGAACAAATGACATGGAAGACTGTGCGGCCATAGTCCAACGCAGTGTAGATAGCTATACCAAGTGGAAGTGAAATGCATCATATGTTAGCAAGCCGCCAGTAGGTACGTCCAGCCTAATGGTGAGGGTCACCAGCTGACCCATAATGTGAGGGAGGGTACACAGCTGGGCAGATGTGTCCATAACAAAATACGATAAATGTAGATATCTAGCGACCGTATGTCCGAATCATATCCCACAAGGCATGTAACAGTCACATACAAAAGGTATGTCCATATTTCACATACCAAATGTGATAGGAAATAGAATAAGCATGTAAACGAAACAGAAGGAGCATATAAACAGCTACAACAATAAGGAAACATGTAGGCCGAAAGGAACAGTATTATCCGTACCATCGACTGTAGGGACGTGTTGTCCAGTACAGTCAGATATGTACGAATTTATCCCATCCTGGACATAGGAAAAGGTGGGATCCTACCAATGAGTAGAACAGGCTGCCAAAATCCGCAAATCAGCGGTACAAGCCAAACTTGTCAGGATGTGTCACAGTTGAACGGGTAGTACCCGGGTATACCAACCATGTAATGAAAGTTAAGTATGGGTGTGTACCTATGTGCGTGAGTTATAGCATGTGGAAAGCAAACATGGCAGGGTAGTCCACACAACCATACAGGTACCTGACACATGTAGGGTATTCAATGTGTTACTCTGGCTGTGTCATGGGGATGTATGGGGTGTGAGGAATCTGTGTGTGTGGGGGGATGGTTAATGGTACAATCCTCCAAGGCGATACTGTGTCGTATGCAGAATAGGTGAACCGGAGGTGTATGAGGGAGCAGCGGGTGAAGCTGAAAGAAACACAAACACATGTATAAACAGCTGCAATACAACCAGACAGGCCATACTGTAGAACACAATCCCACAAACATATGAATATGGAAATGTGCGATACAAATGTATAGACATGTCACGGGCACATACCACAGATTGGTCCTGAAGGAACTGGCCATAACAAATGCAACACACCTGGATGCATAATGGACTACCCAGCATCCCCTCCACATCACACAACCCGCTCCCGTACCTGAACGTCCACCAAATCCAGCCATACTTGGCCTACTGGTTTGGTGCAGCCACAGCTACACATAGTGACCACTATGCATATGTAGTAGGTAG
>NC_056731.1:358829627-358884627 GCF_019279795.1 Protopterus annectens | reverse complement strand
CTTAATGAATAATGCCAATAATTAAGAGTTATAAACATCATTTAGTTCCGAAAATGTGTATTAATTCATATGCTCTGATTCTGTCAATGTTTCAGGTTAATAGCACTAATGTTTTACAAGTGTCCCTGATTGTCCCTGATTTTTTCCTGACTTGTCCCTGATTCTGTTGAGATTTTCCCCAATTGGTTGAGAGGTCTGGGCCAGTGAGTTCAGGAATGGAGGCTATATAGTGTGTGTAGTGGTGTCAGACATCAATTTGTTGTATCAGTAACAGCTACATGTAATAGGAAACAGTATTATTAATGATAATGTTACATAAATAACCTTAACGTATGCAAACCGTGGAGGTCGTCCGTGTACTACTGGCTGTGGGTCAGACCTCTAAACCAATTGGGGACAAATTTCAACAGAATCACGGACAAGTCAAGAAAACACAAGGACAATCATGGACACATTTAAAATATTAGAGCTATTAACTGGAAACATTGACAGAATCAGAGCATATGAATTAATACACATTTTCTGAAGTAAAAGAAGTTTGTAACTCTTAATTATTGTCAGTATTCATTAAGTGTAATTCACCACCTTTCCACCAAATGTCACTAGTTTTAGGAGGGATTAAGAGGGACAGAGTTCATAGGTTTATAGGTTGGTACTAGGTTATCAGCCCTAGGGCCTATACAAGCCTAGCCATAACAATTCCCTGGCTATTTCTTCCCACACTATTTACTTCCCTGGACCCCTGTCTAGCAGGGCGACTGATGATCCCCGGGTGAATTTCCTTTCTCCCATCCAATCGCCAAGGTTTCTTTTGAAGAGGACTAAAGAGGCATTCTGCTTGACATGTATGGGCAATCTATTCCAGAGTCTGGGGAGTCTCTGGGTCAGGAACCTATCCCTCCAGCATGTTTTGTTTATTGTGATGACAAGGTTTAGATCCCTGGAGCGTGTGGCTCTGAGGGATTGTGATTTCTTTAAGTGTAGCATGTCCAACAGCTCTGGGTTTGACATGGCCTTGTATGTTAAGCAAAGATCACCTCTGAGTAGACGATATGCGACAGAGTATAGCTGGAGTTTTTTAAGGCGGTCAGCGTAGGGCATCTGCTTTAGGCCTGTGATTCTTTTAGTGAGGTATTTCTGTGGCCTTTCCAGTTGTTGCAGATGTCTTGAGAGGTACATACCAAACGGGGTACTGTATTCTATAATGGGTCTAATGAGGGATGAGTACAGTGGGACAATGACCTCCTTTTTTCTGGATGAAAAGCCCTTAGTGATGAGGTGTGCCACATAGAAGGATTTCCTGACTGTTGTGGCAGTGTGGTTATCGAAGGTGAGACCACTGTCCACCTGTGTCCCTAAGTCTCTTATCAAACTTTCGGTGTTTAGTGTACTGCCACCTATATGGTAATTCACGGATATATGTTTTTTCCCAAAGGGGATAACTATACACTTCTTGGCATTGAGCTTGAGCCCATGGCTCTGGCACCAAGCATTTGTTTCTGTAAGGCCCTTTTGTAGAGTATCCACATCATTTGGGGATTCAATAATGGCTCCCAGTTTGCAGCCATCTGCAAACTTTGTTATCTAGAGTCCCTTAGTGTTGGCCTGTACTTCAGAGAAGTAGATGCCAAACAAGAGTGGTCCCAGGACTGAACCCTGAGGTACTCCACTTGTCACTTGTCTCGAGCAGGATTTGGAGTCGGCTACTTTTACAGTGTGGGTTCTATCAGTAAGCCAGTTAGCAACCCATTGGGTGACATAGGGATTAATGCCCAGCTTAGTAAGTTTATCTATGATTCCAGAGTGGGGGATGGTGTCAAAGGCCTTGGCAAGGTCTAGATAGGCTGTGTGGACCACCTTACCCTTGCTCATGGCTCTGGAGACTGATTCGAAGAGGTCAATCAAGTTCAGGAGACAAGATTGGCCCTTCACGAACCCAAACTGGGTGAAGTCCAGTGTTTGAAGGTTGCCAATGTCTTTGTTTATAAGTTCCATGATAATATGCTCCATGGCCTTGCAGATAAGGCTTGTCAGACTGATGGGACGGTAGTTTCCAGGATCCAAGGTGGATCCCCCCTTGTGGAGTGGGATAACTGTAGCTGTGCGCCACTCAGTGGGCACGAAACCTGAGGTGAGGCTATGATTAAACATGACACTTAGGTGAGGTGCCAATTCATATTGTAGTTCATGTAGTACACAGCCAGGGATGTCATCTGGTCCCATGGATGCTGTATTCTTAGCTTTGGAGAGTGCGTTTTTTACCTGCGTGGCCGTTATTACCGGAATTTGGCAATCTTCTGGTATTGAGATGGGCCATTTAGGGGGTGAGAGGGGGGTGAAGTTGGCACTGAATCGATCTGCCAAGATATTGGCAATATCCTTGGGATCAGTATATTTAATGCCATTCTGTTTTAACTCAGAGCAGATCTGAGCATTGCCATTTAGATTCTTGACATAGTTATATAATGCCTTGTTGTTGTCTTTGGAATCTTTGGCAATTTTATTTTCATAACTAGCTTTGGAGGATTTTATGAGGTATCTCAGTTTCTTACTGAGGCTGGTAAGGAAGTTATTTGCATCCTGGGATTTTCCTCTTTTCTGCAACAGTTTCTTCCTTTTGTTGTAAAGTTTGTTTATGGCAGGGGACCACCAGATTGGCTTCTTTTTTTTGGATGAGAGCATCTTGGTTCTATTTGGGATGGCACGATTTATGCATGAGTGGATGTGCTCGTACAGTGCCTTGGTGTAGGATTCAGTAGATGAACTTTCAGCTCCCGTCTGCATGGGTGTCATGAAGTTTGTCACTTCTGACTTGAGTAGCATGAAGTTGGCTTTGGAGAAGTTTTTTATGGAGGTTTCCTTACTGGGGGGTGGGAGTGGGATGTGGATATTAAGGGTGATTAGCTTATGGTCAGATATGACTAACGAGGGGGTGACCATAGGTGTGGAGCATCAATTTCCCATGTTGGCAATGACCAGGTCTAGGATATTGGAGCCCCTGGTGGGACTATGGATTAGTTGATCCAGGGCGTTGGAATTTATGAATTCCAAGAACCGTTGGGCAAAGGTGTTGGTACATGAGTATCTTTCCCAGTTAATGGCAGGGTAGTTAAAATCACCCAGTATTAGGGTGTTTGGTTCTATCTTAATATTTTCCAGTATGTTTAGAAAGGGGTAGTGAGAATCTTGGGGTATGGTGGGGGATCTGTAGCAAGCTACAATTTGGATTGCAGTCTTACCTAGTGTTAGTTGCACCTGGAGAATTTCAGACGCATTGTGTTGGGCAACTAGCCTGGTGGTGTGAATATCCATGGTGAATATTGACACTCCTCCACCTTTAGTGTTTTGGTCCTGCTTTGGTGGCCGAAAAGTGTGGTAAGAATTGTAGCCTGGTATTGCAGGGGTACTCTCTGGAGCCTTGAACCAGGTCTCAGTTACTGCACAGATATCGATGTTCTCCATTTTTAGGAGTGCCTAGAGAGAGTGCATTTTGAGGTTTAGACTTCTAGCACTGAGTAGCATTACCTTCAGATTTTGCATGCTTGTACCTGTTATGGTTAAAATTTGATTCAAAATCAGGGACGGCCCTGAAGATCAGGGACAGTTGAGAGGTATGCTGTGGGTATGTGTTGCCTCGACACATGTGATTGCTCTACATATAGGGTCTATAGGTCCGCCACCAGTCTGAACGGCCAAAGTGGAACCTGCTCTGTAGAACTGTCAGATGTACCAGGGCAGAACATACTTACAGCCATGCATAGTACTGAAATATACATATCGGAGCAAATCAAAGCGTAGTCTAGCAGCAGTATAGTTGCTTATGCTACTACATATGACATATCGACGTGTCAGGTATACAAGACCTGTAACAAGCAACCAGTACAGACACCTACAACATGAGAAGGTCCCCTAATCAGGACAGTTGCAATGGCTAGAATATTGTCCATACCACTCAACTGTCCCTGAATGTCAGGTATGTCCCTGAGTTTGACTGAAAGTCTAACTATGTCCTTCTTAATCCCTCCTAAATGTAGTGGCTGTTGAAGGAAAGGTGGTGAATTACACTTACTGACTAATGACAATAAGTAAGAGTTATAAACAACTGTTACTTCAGAATATGTGTATTATGTCATATGCTCTGATTCTGTCAATGTGTCAAGTTAATAGCACTACTTTTGTAAAAGTGTCCCTGTTTTTCATGACCTGTCCCTGAGTCTGCAGAAATGTGTCCCCGATTGGTGGAGAGTTCTGGTATTGTCACATGTGATGTGTGATGAGGGACTGTCCCATGCAAAGTGGGAAAGGTGTCACTCCTACAGTCTCCCATCGTGCAATCTGAAAGGTGGTCAACATGCAGTTGGTATGCGGTAGCATGACTCGGCAGACAGCTGCATTAACAAATACAAGTCACATGTCAGCATTGCAGAGTATCGGTTCCCATTATCAGGCAGATGGGAGCAGATCGTATGAGGAACACGCATATAATATGATTACGTCACTGGACAGGCCGCCGAGTCTGTAGAATCGAACGGCTGCCGTCGCAAAATGGTTACACATACCCGATACTGTAGTCATGTAGTCCGATTTAATACGAATCACAAGGGATCACACACACCCAGTGTGAGTGACAAATGTAAGTGGAAATGTCGGAGAGCGAGCGGCTGTAAGCGTGTTTGTCTACCAGTATGCCAGTAGTGTCCTGTCAAAGAAATGTGGAGTGTAAACGTGTATAAGGTGCTGTGACCAGAGGTCAGCAGTGCTTAACACTGTGCAAACCCACGCACAACAGCTCCCACCTGCTGGACTGTGCCTTACCCGGTTAGTATCCAAAGGCATTGGCCTGTCCGCAAACAAAGAACCGCCCTATACATGTGATGGTAGAAGTACCCTGCACACATAGCTCATGTGAATTAACAATAGACCATGGCACATGTACAGACAATAGACCGCAAACACCATACAGCGCAGACATCCAACAGTATAGCAATGTACTGGCAGATATGTCCGGACCACTGGTGTGTGCATGCCTCGCCGTCCTGTGTTTCAGTGTGTGAGCATGCCCAGTATGACTGTTACGCATGTTGTAGACTGACAATACCATCATGTGTGTGAGCATGCAAAGTATGGTCAACTGTATTGCATGTGTCACCTGTCTAGATAGTTAGTACTGTGTTGCTGACCCCTCCGTTCTACACAGACAGGTGACATGCTGTGTCTGCAGAGTAGCTAATGGTCATGTGGCATTGACAGTTGCTACATGTCTGTATAGCGTGGGGGGACATGCAACCACAGTCCTACACAGCACCGTGGGTGGTGCACATGACTCTCACATGTGTAGGTATGATGGGGGCACAGCCAACAGTTGTACACATCTGCCGCTATTGTACTGGTCTGCCGGGTACTCCGTGTCAGTCTGTGGACCTACCTAAATTGCTGGTTGGAGGGATACCAGGGTGCGTCAGTTCCCAGCATTAATTAACAGCACAGTGGTGTTGGACGTCCTATTACACATCCTAAATCAAACAGCCTGGCCTGCTGTCATCTGTGTGTGTCATAGGGGGTTGGGGTCAGTCATTGGGCATATCCACAGGCCATCGTATATCATTTGTCTGTATTGGTCCACATCTGTCCAGCTGCATGTAACGTGTGTGGGCTGTACAGACACACATGATGGTCAGTCCATAATCTGCAGTGGGTAGGACACCCTGTGTACTACAGGCTACCATTGTGACCCCCGTATGTGCTACAGAGGTCATGGTGCCACTATGGATGTGTACTGTCTGCTGCCCTAACATTTGGCCACCACAGTCACTTGTATGCTCACATACATACCAGAGCAATGGGTAAGTACACAATCGAATACAACTGCCACTTGTTAGGTCAATAGACATACCCTGGTTGTGTTATGGACTTGAGGACGGTGCTGGAGTGCTGCCTATGTCGGATGCACACAGTGCACCTCCCATACATGGCCGAGCACAGGTACTGTCATGTTTGGCATCCATTGTACTGTGTGCGGGTCAGAGAGGGGAAATCCGTGGGTACCTACTGTGTCAGTGCATATGCCTTGTGTTGCCTCTTTGCCAAAGGCTGGTCATACTGTGCACGGGCTGTTGCTGACTGTGCCCTACTCAGGTAGTTCCTTCACCAAGTCACACTGTGCCTGTACAGGCCTTGGCAGTGGTGTTGGGCTGTGTGGCCCTGCCCCATGCTGTTCCTGCTGCAACTGTTACTGCAGGATAACATTGTGTAGCATAGCAAATAACATAACAACATGTATGCATGTAGCTTGTGACTACTGCAGAGCCCCAACAGATGTGTCCGGATACCAGAACTGTGAACCGAGCATCCCAAACACATGCACATGTATATGTCTTGCCTGTGCATCCGCCTCAGTATGGTGTGAGTGTTCAGGTGTGTGTGCATCGCTGATGGGTGTTATAAGCCACTACACCAGTGTTTACCTAGCATCCCCCACTAGGAGACTGTAGGGAATGTCCACATAGGCATTGGTGCGCTACAGCTGTGTCAGACGCCATATATCGGACACATCACAGCTTCCAGGGCAGACAGCACGCACATTCAATCTCATGCCCTGGCCATTGCATAGGGCCTAGCTGTTGGAGGGTATGCTCCTGTACTGACTGTAGGCCCTACCCTGCTCCCCAGGTGGTGCTATGTGTGCAGGCTATAGCACCCAGTACCCCAGGGTACTCATCCATGTGGTCGAACAGATTCATATTGCTGGTCCACTAATCACGTGTGTGGAGGACTGTACGTGCTCACTAGCATGTGTTGACAAGGCATCTGTGAACTGGTGCAATACTCTGGATGCAGATGCCTGTGAGATACCCACGATATCCCCAGTTGTGCTGTGTGAGGTACCTGTGGCCAGTACACCTAGGACAACACATCCCATGGTATTCACTGTGATGCGTTCCCCTCGGCCTGTCTGCTGTGTTAGGCAGAGGTCTTTGTCCACCCCATAGTGCTCCAACATCCACAGCC
Source organism: Protopterus annectens (assembly GCF_019279795.1). Lineage (NCBI taxonomy): Eukaryota > Metazoa > Chordata > Ceratodontiformes > Protopteridae > Protopterus > Protopterus annectens. Next base: position 358,877,619 of record NC_056731.1, on the reverse strand, counting down.
CATGTAGACCCTGGTAAGTCACCCTCTGTCTATAAAGTCTTATGTCACCCCAGTAAGGGTTGATCGGCAGCATACACATCCGCACTGCCCCAGCCTCCTGCACATGTTGGTATATGTTGCCTGCTGCAGTCATTTGGTTGGACTGTGTCGTGAAATGTCCCTGCAGGTATACACCGGTGGTGTAGTGTGGATGAAACATGTGTGTATGCTGCTTGCTCGCATTAATGTACTGTTCATGTGCGGGCTGGCCACGTCATCAGTCGATTGTGCTGATCAACACCTGTTTGTGCAGCCTGGACACCCTGACTACCCCACCACTGCTGTCATCCCTCCCAACGTCACCAGGCAGGAATAGACACACCCCTAGCTTAGGTTTGCTAAGGCAGGAGCAGTCTCAAGGCACAGTTCTGCAATGTACGTACAGTATGCCTGCCCCCCTCCCATGCTGTCAACTATATGCGAGACCTGCACCTGGCTGACTACACACATACACTCCAGGGATCAGCAGCACACTCTGGTGATAAATGTGAAACACCATAGTCAACCTCATCTGCATCGTACAGTCTTCTAATGAATAGTTATATGACCCATACCGAACCTCCAACATATTAAACACTGCTCAGTGTCGCTCAGATCCTCACACAACTGGCAACAGGTGCCTTACCATCACCATATTCGATGTCCCATGGTCTGCCCAGCAACAAAATAACCGGTGTCTACACGACTAAAACCCGTGGCCCTGCACACCACAGACGATGTACATTAACACCACGCCATGGCAGATATACACAGATCCCAGGTTATCACGTACAGATCATCCGGCAAAATAGTCAATAGTGCTGATGTACCCAGACATATGTTCACATCTATGTCCACCTCTACATCTACATATATCACATATATTATTTGTGGACATATATATATATATATATATATATATATATATATATGTATGTATATATACATACACACATATACATGTACACACATATGTAGATATGGCATTGATATCACAACAGCGAACCACATGACAGCAATGCATTAGACAGGAATGGAAAGGAAACTACATGTGCCACCTGCATCATGTAGTGTAGTTAATATCAAGGCACGTGTGTTATGTTGCGTCACACGGGTCAGACCGTAGCAGGGTTAAGAGTAGGGCTGCTGACAGTTACTCACCAGACCTATTGGTGACTTTATGTGTTGACAAACCAGTGTCTTGGCAGAATATGCAGGCTGTAGACATTAAATAGGTCAGCAACAAAACAAACTGGACACATCCTGCAGCTAGCCACCCACAGATACCAACACATATGGTATAAGTACCAAACACACACCTGCCATGCCCTGGAATCGAGCATCTACCTGTCTAGTCTACCACACTACAGCATTATGCAGTAACAGAACGCGCTACCGAGTTCCGGCATCACCGCACTCCCACAGGCATACTTCTAGGTGGATGACATCATCCGCAAAGGCAAAGACGCCGATAGGGAATGTATGTGGTGTGAGCTGACTAAAAGCATTACTGTATCCCCAGGCAGCTGGAAACACACACACACACACACACACACACACACACACACACACACACACACACACACACACACACACAGGCACACAACTGGCAGGGCTGGGAGTCGAACATACATTTAACTACCTTATCACACTACAGCATTACGCAGTTACAGAATGCGCTACTGAGATTACTGAACACAGCACTCCCAGAGGCATACTTCTAGGTGGGTGACATCATCCGCAAAGCAAAGACTCTGATAGGGAATGTATGTGGTGTGAGGCATCTAAAAGCATTACTGTGTCCCCAGGCAGCTGGAAACACACACACACACACACACACACACACACACACACACACACACACACACACAGGCACACAACTGGCAGGGCTGAAAGTCGAGCATACACCTAACTACCTTATCACACTACAGCATTATGCAGTTACAGAATGCGCTACCGAGATTACTGAACACAGCACTCCCAGAGGCATACTTCTAGGTGGGTGACATCATCCTCCGCAAAGGCAAAGATGCCGATAGGGAATGTATGTGGTGTGAGCCGTCTAAAAGCATTACTCTGTCCCCAGGCAGCTGGAAACACACACACACACACACTTGGCAGGGCTGGGAGTCGAACATACACCTAACTACCTTATCACACTACAGCATTACGCAGTTACAGAATGCGCTACCGAGATTACTGGACACAGCACTCCCAGAGGCATACTTCTAGGTGGGTGACATCATCCACAAAGGCAAAGACGCCGATATGGAATGTATGTGGTGTGAGGCGTCTAAAAGCATTACTGTGTCCCCAGGCAGCTGGAAACACACAGCCACACACACACACACACAAACACACACGCACACGCACGCACACGCACACGCACAGGCACAGGCACACACTTGGCAGGGCTGGGAGTCGAACATACACCTAACTACCTTATCACAATACAGCATTACGCAGTTACAGAATGCGCTACCAAGATTACTGAACACAGCACTCCCAGAGGCATACTTCTAGGTGGATGACATCATCCGCAAAGGCAAGGATGCAGATAGGGAATGTATAGAGAGTGAGCAGTCTGAAAGCATATTACTGTCCCAAGGTAGATGTAGACAAACACACGGCAGTGGTGTGATCGGGGCAACTAAATATCTACGGAGCACTACAACAACACTACATAGATACGGGATGCGCTACAGACAGTACACCCTTCTAGACAGTCAACCAGTGTGTTCAATGTAGGCATCCATCGTGATGTTGAAAATGGACATCTGTTGCCTGGATGACCACCATCACTATACAGGATGTCAATGACCATGCCCATACACAGAGGCACATCACCAACACAAGGTGTCACTGGGCATGCCTATACGCTTAGTATCATACGTCCGTTCGGAATGTACTGTGTGTCCATCTACACAACGGTGTACTGGGCATGCTCACACACTTAGCAGTTGCAAAGGGCCGTCTTGCATGCACACGGATTCTAAACACAGAAGGGCGTAATTTGGAATGTACTGTGTCCATCCACACAATGGCATACTGGGCATGCTCAACACTTAGCAGTTACAAAGGGCCGTCTTGCATGCACACGGATTCTAAACACGGAAGGGCACAGTATGGTGTTACTGTCCCCACGTACATGAATGCCACTCACATGTACTGACCAGTACACACTCAGAAGCCATCACAGATGTCTCAGGTGCAGATCACAGAGGTACACACTGCAGTCTACAATGTAGCCCTCAGACATCACCATGTCGTTGGACCAGCAATACACAGCCATACATTACCACAACACCATGTGACTCATGACCAGTGGACTGTACATAGATCTACAGCAACTGTGCAGACTACACATGTACCAACAGGGTTCCATCATGTGTTATATACTGCAATGATACCACTGTAATAACCAGGTCAGCTCTACACATACCAGGGGCCCTGGGTCTTACACAGCTGTGACAGATGACTGTCGCTGTACACCAAAGAACACACATGTTTGGATATGACATACATGTAATCGCAGTGGATATGTGCATGGACCACACACACAACACATATGTACATAGCATAGCTTTTGCAGTCCTCCGTGCAGACAAGTGGCTACAGCAATCACACGCATGCAAATGGAAGGTGGGTCCATGGCTGTTGAATGCTAGCAGTACATGAGGTAGCAATGTTGACTGAGGACACATTCCCTCTGTACTAGTTACCCATGACACCCATCATATCATACAACAGTCCATGTGTTATGTATGTCATCACACATGTCCACCAATTTCAATGCATACAAACATGGCTACATGACAGGCATGTAGGACCAACACACATGTACAGTTTGTAGTGTGCATGCAGCTACCATGCATGTGCAGTAGCTGATGTATGTAACTCATCTGTGCCTAACTACAACATGCAATTGCAATGCAGCCCCATCATTGACACCTGTATATGGTGACATACTGACAGTACGGTAGGATGTACATCAGGTATGGATGGATGTGTGTACATAAATTGGTGATCCACCTGTGCAGATGGATGTTTGCCGGGGACGGCTCACAGGTATATCACACGCCATCCTACCATTACATGTGCAAACAGTACTCTATGTTACTGTTGACAGTGAAGACATAAAACCTACACAGCAGTCAGGTGTTACTGACTGTATGTCACCTGATACCTGTAACACTTACATCCTCCCATGTGCATATAGCACCACAATTGCTGGACGTAGCGTTGGTACACATAATGCGGCCAATACTGCTGCATGTCTGTCAGATGTATCATCATATAGCAGGTGTATCATTCACAGTACTGCCATGTGTGTTTGCCTGTGTGACCATATATGCCACATATGGTGGGGATTACATCCCAATTGTTACACACCCCTATACACTGTTGTAGAGATCTGTACATACTGCAGTGTGGAATGCATGAGGTAGGCAGGGGTGGTGTGTGCATCACACACACCAACTATCCGTATGTGTATGACATTTGTGGTCTCCACAGTGTGTGTGTGTGCATATATGTATGGCTGTCTGGTGCATGGAGTGAGGGTGTATGCTACCATACAGAACAGACAGGATCCCTAACCCCTCATGGTGATGCAGTCTACTACTCTGTTGATGCCATCGGTCTCAGCCGTACTGGCTACCTGTACATGTTCTTTCTCTGTGTAGCGTCGTGTGGGTGCACAGTACTGTGAGGGTGATGACCACATAGGCAGGGGTTCTCACCTCAACAGTATGGGGTGTGCATTATAGTGTTGTTGACCCCGTGAGTGTGGGCATGTTCCTGTAATGTGACAGGGTATTACTGCTACACAGTGAGGCCTCATGCTATCAGGTGGCCTCTAACGTTATCATCGGCTGGACTGCTGTGTTCAACCCCTGCACCATGTCAACATACCTGTGATGTGACTGGTATGGATGTCACGTCTCTAGCCACTGTAGCCAATTAAACTGCACACATGCTTCTGGATCAGTATATGTGTGGACATCTGTGGTATGTTAGCCTTTCCAACAGTCAGGTTGAGGCTACATATAGCATGCTGATATTGCCATACGTGCCTGTGAGTACTCCACAGTTACACATGGGAGACTGTAAACACTGCTACCTGTAGGTACATGCAAGCAGACCTTAAGGAGGGAACCAGGGTATCATTACCAACATGCTGTTACTGTTGTTACCAAGACACATACTGTGAACATATAACAATGCATGTTAAACCTGTACTACATGGTATGTCTGGTGCATGTTAACAGTATACAACTAATGTAATATACACTTTTCACTATTCTTACACAACTAATGTAATATACACTTCCCTCACTATTCTTACACAACTAATGTAATATACACTTCTCTCACTATTCTGTTTACCCTGTGCATCAGACCATTTGTGCATGTCCCTGCACCAATGGTGTGGATGACAGGGATGTAGCACAGGCCTCATCATATGCACAGGGTGATAATGTTTGCCAGGGGCATAGGCTGCACCAATGGATGGCATCATGTGTGTGGGTAAGGGCCGGTTATATGATTGGACATGTCTGTTCAGTATGCATGTGGGTGTTGTGGTGCCCTACAGATGTGTTTGCTGTGTGCGTGTATGTGTGCACACAGTTCTGCCTTTTGTGAGGCCTACACAGGGGTATTATTGACAGCTCCAGATTGTACAGACCAGGTTGTACAGCTCACTGTGTCCGGCCACGTGACCTGTGCCTGCCAGGGGTTGCACGGGCACTACCAGACGGAGGTACAGATTGGCTACTGTCCGACACATGTCCACTGGAACCGTGTCCCCACTGGGAAAGTCCAGGGCCATGTCCACGTGGCCTGCTGTGTCCTGGTGTGGACAGCGCAGCACCAGCTGCATTGCTACTGCTACCGGCACTATGGGAGCGGGCATGTGAGGTGGCATGCTCACGACCTGCACTAGGTGGTGTAGCTGGCCTACGTTCACGTGGCCTACTCCTCATTCCTATCAGATGTTCCAGCACAGACAGCTCATGCTCGCGGATTGCCATGCCACGGTCAAGGATTCTGACCATGTCACCCAATCACCTGTCCAGAACATCAGCAATCTGCTGTTGAGCATTTGCCAATGCCTGGATGTTGTCATTTAGGGTACAGATAGCAGCCCTCTGCAGCCTCTGCCCATCTCTGTTCTGCCATTCAGCATGTGCCTGTGCTGCCATTACAGTCTGGAACATGCGTCTGGTGATACCAGCTGCTGCGCTCTGCCCTGCAGGTGCATGTCTGCCAGAGGTCCTCCTACGAGCAGCACCGGCCACATGCCTGTGTGGCACATCTGCAGTCATTACACTGACACCATGGTGTGGAGACACACCTTCTGTAGCCACCACACGTTCCTGTTCCACGCTAACAGATGCTGACTGTCCTTCCTCTATGACCGCTGGTGATGCTGTATGTGTTGGCAGCAGAACTGTGTGCGGGGAAGAGGGGGACATAGCTGGGATGGCAACCATTGGCACAGATTCAGCCCCTGACAACCCTGCCTGTATCTCATGCATATGTTCATCACTGCTAGTATTTGTGGGGACACTAACATCAGATGGACCGCAGGAGGGTAATGCACCTACATCACCTGTGAATGCAAAGAAAGACTCTAAATTACAATAGACACACAGACACACACACACAGACACACACGCAGACATACACAGACACACCATGCATGTGATTTGACAGACGGCATGCAGCATGCCTGTGATACAGCAGACGGCATGCAGCTCAGACATTAATAGTATTAGTTAGCATACCTCCCTGAGGTGCACACTACAGCAAGCAGGTGTCATATCTGTAGCCATGCAGTTCACACAATCATGGTAGTATGCATGCATCCCCATGATACACCATGTGGACCAGAACAGGATAACAGTACACATGGCCGACATGACCTTGACATGTAATCTGCTGACGTGTGCATTAACATGCATACATGTCTGACACAATGGTGTCCTGACACATGTACAGCATCGTAATGGGCATCACATTGCGGTGTTGTCTGTATGCCCTACAGATAGAATGCATGTTTAGCAAATGTGCATGCGCATGGAAGGGTAGTGTGAGCCATCTACATTGCTATACAGTGTGAAGTACAGACACTGTGCCATTGCATGGCATCATGAGGCGTCTATATTGCTATACAGTGCATAATATGTACACATTGCATAGCCATAACTGCATGCATACCCATGAAATAACTGTGGATTGTGACCCATGATGCTGAGGTGTATACACACCAAACCATGCTGTGTCATGTGACAGGTCACTGGAGGACCTACAGATGACACCCCTGCACAACTAGTACAGAGTCTTAACTGCCAGGCAACCATGTCCACACATAGCAGGCTTGTCAATTCACCATGTCCCACATGACATTGATGTACCACACACACAAGGTGCACAGCTAACGGTGATGTCCTACAGCAGCAAGGGAAATGTACAGTATCTGTGGCCTGATGTGTTGTCAATGTCTGTGGAAGCTGTACAGGTGACTACTGTCATGCTATAACAGTCGTGATGTTCAACAAATCTTATATGGTAGACTTCAGTGACACCTCCACTAGCTGTGCACAGGCTTTTAGGATGTCCAGTGTACCACATCAACTGTATAATCAGTCAACTAAGGCTATAATTGGACCATGTGTGGACAATGTGCAACAAGGTGTATACACATCACATCTACTGTGTGGCTACATGTCTCTGGTCATCCCCCATGGCCATGTGTGCATATGTGTTGGCCAAATGTGTGTGATGGCCATCTATCTCACATGTCTGTGTTGTCCCATATGACATACACCCATAGATGTCAGCTATGTCACCATCCACAGGGCTATGCAGACAACGGGTTGTATGTTTGGTATGTGTGGTATGGGTTATGGAATAGTGTGACAATATTGCAGCCAGAACACTACGTGTCTGGGTCATGTCAGATGGCACATCACAATATGTGCACCTATTGTAGGGGCATATAACACAATGGTGACTTCTGTGGGCTGCCCATATCACAGCTCACTGTGTGGTACTGTTTGCGTACCACACGTGTTGTTCCAATGTATAGTACATATGCCTACATTGTACAACACCTCCACCGTTGTATGCACAGCTGTCCACACATGTAGCAATGACAAATACTGTGGTTTCATGTCGGTGCATCATTTCATTTGTATATATTGCACATGGGTGGCCAGTGTGAATGCTAGGTGATGCGACCTGTATATTGTGACTGGAACAAACATCAAGTGTACAAGTGTTAACTGGCTACATGGCGAATAGATCTATGTTTAACATGCCTGATACTAATGACAGTCTCACCTGCAATGGACTGATGTCTGTGTGGCACACCAGAGGTACCTGTATAGGGGTGACACAGCAGTTTGAACATTATCCATGACTGTATGCAGCCACAAGGTGCACTGTGCATGTTAACACATTTGCCTGTACAATAGCATATAGTATGCACATGTGTGCATACACAGGGTAGCATACTGTAGTATGCAGCATGTGTGTCAATATACCTTGCATATGATGTTACATTACATAATGTACAGTGACACATGCAACTAAATGGGATATAATAGCCATATGTGCAGTACTGACTTACCAGGCAACTCCAGGCTCATTGGTTGGGAGATGCCCACCTCCACGATGGCAGCTAGTGTTTGTGGATGCTGTTCTGAGGGTGACCCCAGACTGGCCAGTAGCTCCTCGGTGTGTGTGAGTGGGGGCTGGGTTGGTGGCACACCACCTGTTCCACCTTGTTCCCTGGCGATTGCAGTGGCACGCTGTTTTGCATGTCGTATCAGGTCCGTGCAGTGTCTGCACACCTGTTGGTAGGTGCGGTTATGGCCACCCACATCATACACCCTCCTGCGAAGATCCTGCCACAGGTCGTCACACTGCTGGGCATGCTGTGACACATGGCTGAACAACACCTCGTAGTTCTCATGGAGGTACGGGATGAGGACATCATCCTCCTGGCGGCTGTACGGTGGCAGGCGTGTACGAGGCATTATCTGTAAGACATAATGATGGTGACAGGTCACAGTAAAAGAAATGTACAGAGATACTGCTGCACATACATTTCTAGTAAATCTAGTACATCTGCACAGTTATCTTTGCAAATCATCATGACACTGACATGACTGAAATGTTCGTGTCACACACATGTAACACCCGTTATGCATTGGATATCATCACCATATATGTGTGTCACCTCATTACATTGTTCATACTCTTTGTGAATGTTGTCTTGATGTGGGCATGTCTGTTTGCCTGCACTGGTGTTCTTACCTATCAGCACATGCCTGGATGTGTCCACGGTAATGCTGTTGACCTTGATGCTGTGTATATGTCACATATCAACACATGCACTGCCTTAATGGACTTGAGCAGTGACTATGCACACATACGCATGGAAACCTTTACATGCATGTGTTTTACCATATACATCTACACGGCACTGTATAGCTGTTCGGCATCCTGCCACGGATCGCCTGTTTTGCACATGTGATAGACATGGGACAATGGCTAGTCAGACGTCATTCGCAGGGATGGTTATCAACTATAGCATGTACAGGCAAGGTTTCCTAGCTGTATCCGACAGCCATGTTGCCACTGTGAGGTGCATCAGTGCCACATTACTGATCCAGACAGTTGATACTACATCTACCATGCGGCCATCACACCATGTATGACAGAGATGACATGTGCAGCTGTGATGGACAGGGTTGCATGGTATGGCGGGAGTATGTCACATGTATGGCACAGGGATCTGTCCAGCAAGTGGCGATCCTAGTAGTAGGACGGTGGCTGTCCATGACGTATGTCTTTCAGATCAGGATATGGACATGTAGCATGTCCAACATCATAGTGTAGCACATGTCTTTATGCAAGGTAGACAGCATGCTGCATAGTGGAGGTGAGGATTGTGAAGGCTGGTATCGCCCATCCATGCATGGCCAATACCCCTTCAACGTGATATGTGATCCAATATTGGTCACCCAAGTGCTGTGTATGCCTGTCCAATGATCTCCATGCTCATGGATGGCACCCTGTCATGACATGGGTACCTCGTATGACTACCTAAGTGGCCTGGAGATGTCACCAACTCAGGGAGGTGAACTGCACAGCACCATCCCTTACACAGTGTCCATAATGTTGACCGCAGCCTAGGTGGTAGTTAATGGGTACAGGGATATTCACCTAGCGTTGACAATGCTGATATCATCCGTCAGAATGTGCTCATATGTCACACACCTCACCCACAAAGTCCATTCTGTATGTTGTTCACAACACTGACACAGTTATTGCTCATAGGTCATGGCCATTCACATCCTTACATACACAGATGCCTCACATTTCTCTGTGTGGTATGGGCTACAATGAGGGTGGAGTACAACACATTAACCCTGTTTTACTGTAGCTGGCACTAGTGTGATATGCACATGTCACTCTGCAACCTTTTGTAGTGTTGATTCTGTCAACAGTCCACTGGTAGAAAACTCCTGTGACATACAAAGGTATATGTAGTCAAACATCCGTACTGTCATGTACATCTGCACTGCTAACATCTACATTGATAATGGTTCATGGACTTGCAGACCATAGTCAGCAGGGTTATAGTGCGGTGCCACCAATTATGACTGCTGTCACCACTTGTGAGTTGATATTATCCAACACCCTATCTGTATTATATATTCATGCTCAGCACTTGTTCAGAACTTGTGAGCACTTCATGAGCTACTGATTAATATAGCACCCATTCCACACCATTTCTCACAAGTACACTGTCTGTCCTTACATTTCCAGCTAGCTTACAGTACAACAGCTGTTGTACACACGTAACTCACATATCTTGTAAGACATGGTTGTATATACAGGCATGTCCAACTGTCACGTACCAGTGCTATTGCCTGTCTATATGATGAATATGTCGTACATGTGGCAATAGAGCAATTGTCTCATGTACACAGTCAATGCTCACCTCCCAACATATGACACTACAGCCTGTGGGAGATGCACATATGCAGCCCAGCTGGGGGTAATGCTGTCACCAACCCTGACTGCACCTGACAATCATGTGGGGATGTGTAACATTCGTAACACACCCCACTCATCACATAGTCTCACAAGATCTCCACCACCACAGGCCACACATACAAGTACAACTTGTGCAGTACCTCTCCATACTCTGTGTAGGCACCAAAGGCAGCCCCCATCACCAAACACAACAACAACAACTTATAGCTCACAGACTCATGTGTGCCCATCACATACAGCCAATAGGGTGTTATAACATACACAACACACCTGTCATAGGTGACTCTGTAGGCGGTCACACTGATGTTTCACTCAGCAGGTTACACAAGGCGATAGTCGCTTACATCTTGCTATCAGGTAACTGGTTCTGCAACATAACCTATGCACCCATGCCACACCTCACCAGGTACAATTTGACTGTCATTCTCCTTGTTAGTGTGACTGCCCTGTGATGCAACTTCACAGACTACGTGTGCAGGGACATGCAACAGCTCATGGGTCGTGTAGCCCTGAAGGTATAGGCTAAGCCCTGGGGAGCATTATGCATTCATCCAGACCTAATACCACTGTACAATGACTGACTGTGTCACTTCAACAGTTGGCTATGCTTCTGCTGTCATTCCACAGGCATCTGGTATCTGTCCGCTTTGACTGACATGGTCAACAAAACACGATGCTTTGGCACAGATGACCTGCACCTGTCAGCCCTGGGAGTACAGATAACATGTAAGGCTCTTGCTGCTTCTATACTGCCTGTCTTGCAGTTTCCAATAACATTCACCACCAGAACGGGAACAGGCAAGCCAAACATGGGGTCATGTGATGCAATGCTTGACATCTTCATCTCTGATGCACGCATGCAGGGCACTCCTTATAATGGACCACTTCAATATCTCTGCAGTGACTGGGACCTGCCTCTAGGCTCTGCACAGCACACCTGCAATGACAGGTTATACACAGACCATACCTTTCAGTCATGTAACCTGGAACGGCACACCCATTGCTGAGGTGTTCCCATATTCCACTATGTTGTACACACATCCTGGCTATTTACTTAGCACAATGCATTAGAGGTGCTCCACGTGCAACTAACTGTGGCCAGAACTGCTATACACATTGTTACAAGCTATGGATTCAACAACATACCCCACGGTTACCAGACCTCATTTCTTGGTGTACTGGACAGTAGGGCTCAGACAGGTACTACTGATGTGAGACTGACACTACCCCACACTTAACTGGGATAGCCACTCATGTACCAACACATTAGGCCAACGCTGTCCGGGATTCATAACCTCCACTCGGCTGGATCAACCCATACACACCACCTCCAAGACCAACAATATCCTTGACATGGACACTACCAACATGTGACTGGTGTTCCACACCTGGGGTTATCCCCTCATTGGTGGATTCCGAACATATGCTAATCATCCTTGTTATCCACATCCAGGCACCACACCCTTCATGGCATACAGAGTACAAGAGTACTACAACGCCTACTACAGATGTCTTATGACAGCAGTAGTTAATGTCATGACACCCATGCAGACGGACAATGCACATACAAATGCTGAAACATACCCCAGTGCACTTCATTAGCACTTACACAACTGCATGGATCATGCTATTCCACACAGAGGCATGATGGTACCCACCAGATAACGGACGCCACTCTGGGGGTCCAGTTCCATGGACATAATTTACAACAACAGATGGAGGCTGTTGCAAAGTGGAGTACAATCCCATGGGTGGGGTAGCTCACTGGTCAGCCTCAGTAGGGCTACAGGATCCCTCATCACATAATCCGACACTAGCTACATAAACATTACTGTGACACATTCCAGGGTGTACCACAAGGCATTATGGAGGTATGTCAGTAGTCAATGGCAATACCCACATCTGCTCTGACATACAACAGTTACTCAGGAACATTACAGAACCAGGTGATGTTGGCAACATGCTGGCGGATGGGTTCACTGCTAACATTACACCGTCTCACTCCCTACAGGGCCACAATCCATGCAGGAACATTGTGGTGTCCCTGCAGTCAGACTTACACAGTACTAACCTGCACTCTATATGGCCTGGAACACTGGCCCCATGTGACCGTCTAACATCCCAGGCTGTGATTTACACAAACCTCTGAACGACATGTCTCCCCACTTGGCCACCATATTCAGGAATAGCCTTGTATCGGACATTGTGGCCCCTGAATGGCACACAGCAACAGTTATCACACTCCACACAGGTGGCGCCACAATGCACGAGGGGGACTATTGCCCAACACACCTGACTGGACTGTTCTGCAAGGCTATGGGGCACATCATCATGGAAGTCATTCACAGAGACATTGGTGGGCTCCGGTCCATTGCTGCCACCCAGGTTGGACTTGTTAGGGCCATAGCATGTCTCCTACACCTGGTGGACTCCTTTCATACAGTTACCAAGGTAGTTGATGATGGTAAGGGGGTCCATACAGCCTACATTGTCCTCTCATTGCCTTTCAGCACCGTTCTCCATTCTGGTATTGTCAACATACACATCCACCGGCACATCGACCCCTATGTCTCAGGATGTTATGCAAAGTGGCTCACGGACAGGACACACACAATGAGGGTAGCATACCATAGTACCTACTGTATTTCAGTTACAGTTGGCATACCACAGTCCTCAGTCATAGGGCCCCTCATGTTCGGTATATGCTTCCCTGAGGTACAGGCTAGCAAAGAGGGACTTTCCCTGCCTAGCTTTACAGACAACTGCATACAAAGCGCCATAAATGATCCACCAGCTGATACTGACTCCCTCCATAAGGGTGTCACTGTGACGGATACCTGATATCAATATCATGGCCTCAAGCTGCATGACACAAGGTGCATGAACATCCCCTTTGCATTACACCATTCACCCACTGACTATCACATAGGTGGTAGTCACCTACATACATGTCACATTGTACTTGATCGTAGTACTCACGTATGTCGCACCCACTCCTGTGATAACCATATTGCTATTGTGGCGTGGATATCCTTCTACGTGGCCACACTTATCTGTACTGGGTTTGTAGCTGGAACATAGGCACCCATTGTACCTCTGAACTCCAGACGTATACACACATTCAAGGGTACAACACCTCATTTAGGGTGTACCTTACACAACAGCTACGACTTTACATACCACAACATTAACACGCCATGACGGTTATTGAGCTCCGACGGTTGAAGTATGCGGCAGAACTACGGACACCACGTCTGTACACATTTGCATACTACATACTCAGGGGTGACCTCTGATGAACAGACAGGGCCCATGTCCACAACAATATTAATGGATATACTCCACATAAGCGACATAAGCAAAAGCCACTGTGAGCAACATGCTCATGGATATGTGCACACACGCAACGATGAGTGGGATGTGCTTGAGGGTTACATTCCCAAACCGGACACTCACCATGCTTTAGAACATGATTCCTATGTACATCATGCAGGGACACTCAGTAGCACTGTTCATGTGATACCTCACTTGGTGGATGGGAGACGCATGTATGCCAGAGATCACTGCAGTGGCTGTACTGTGCAGAGGTGCAGGTAACACATGGCTCTGCTGTTCACAGACAGCACACTACCCTAGAGAGGTGCCGCTGGTGTGAACACTGTAGTTGTGCTTACACATAGACTTGCCAGACTGCATAGTACCCCACTATGAACCTGTGAAGCTATTACATGTCCTTTGTGCATGGTTAATTGAGTAGCCCTTCCATTTAGATTAGCTATCATGCTATTACAGTGTCCTGTGACTACAAGCCATATGTATCCTGTTATTGTATATTGTACATGCCAATAGACGATACCTTTGGTATGCATGATATGTCAGTTATGCTGTGTAGCATATCTGACATATCTACCTACAATATTGTACATTACACATATTTTACATAGTATCCCATAATGGAAAGCATACTTGCACAGCGGGACCACCTTAGATATGTCATTGTCGTTATATGCCCATACACATGCCTACTGTGACAGTATATCAACATATACTATCCCCTGCTATGGCACGTAATTTACCCTACCACTGACGGCGGGTGGTATGGAATTGTTCTGTTTAAAGCCCTCATGTAGCATCCCTTGTGGTGTCTGTGATGTTTACCTTGTGGCCCACTGCAGAACACACAATTTCTACAAGCGTTACTATGCGCAGCAAGACATCACTACATAAATACATTTTCCCACTTTATGCATTGCGGACACTTTTAATTAATACAAGACAGGCTACACATACACTAACATAATTAATACAAAACAGGCTATACATACACTTACATACCGAGTGTTCTATATACCTTGTTATCGTTCCGGACTTTCGTAACTATCTCTCTTACACTGTTTAAACAGATCTATGGTATGAGCATATGGTTTGAATGTCTGGCAAGTCATCCTTATATACGTCGATACCTGTAACATGTGGTTTCCTGCCGCCAATTGGTGTTCCTGATTGACTTATTACTTGCACATCAGCTGTGCAGCCACTCCATTCACCAGTTACGCGGCAACAGTGGGGTATAACTGAATTCTCCACTTGGGCGTTGCCCATTTGCCCTACCTTCGGGGACACGGCCTGTATTGTGTTTTGTTGAGTGTAATTGCAACTATGTGTAGAGACACGTATAGTTTGGATTCATGTCCCCCATGGATTGTGTGTGACGGCTAGAGTATGTGGTTCTACATGTGAGTGTACCTGTCATCCCAACCGTCTGATTAGGGACTATTGCAAACAAAACCTGTAACATCGCCGTTTGTTCCATTATACAATGGCTACAATTTCACATGGTGCCTTTAAATGTGTCTCTCACAAGGTACGTTAACGCTTCTGCAGATGTAATTGACTGACTGGATGTTTGTGCTGTAATTACAGTCTGTATTGCTATAGTTTCTAGTGTGGGGGATGTAGGTGGGTGTACGTAGCATATACAGGTTTGTGGGGCTTGCATTTCTACATATTCCATATATGTGTGTGGGCTCCTTCCCTAATTAAAGAGCTATCAGTTAGTAAACTTTTTTTACGGGATTATACATTGGGCCACTGTTAACTGGTTTCTATATAGTATGCAGGTGAGGTTGATACTTCCATACCTCCGGAATTACAGCAATATGTAAAAGGATGATTCTAAATGACAGCTGTCTGTGCATTTCTGTCCCAGATATTTGCAGTCATTGCAGTTGTGTTGGTAACTGAACCTCTTTGGCATGGGTTGCCACCTTTTCAAATGGCCATTGTGGGACACTTGCGGGACACACACCGGTGTTTACAGGCCGACACATACCCAGGGTCAGTACACAGGATAGCACATACTTTTATCCTCAATACATACTTAGTGTTGTGGGACTTTGGCTACTTATCATATTGCATGTAACATTTACGTTTCTTACATACAGGCATAACTATTTAATGCAAGTATTATATAATATATGGGACATAATAATGTCCTGCAATCTCGGACAGTTGCCCTTTGTAATGTTTTATGTCAGGACACAACTGTCCAGGGAGGGGCTGTCCCTCCTAATGTGGCACAGGTGGTAACCGTATGTCTAAGGCTATCTATACCCACACCTACCGTAATGATCTACCTCCGAGTTGGCACTAACAGACACACGATGCAGACACACACACACACACACACATTACAGTCACACGGAAATGCACACGGCACCCTCAACACACACATACACAGACTACGGTAATCACAAACACAGTTGAACACAGTGCCTATGTGGACCGCAACACCGGCAGCGGTAACTAAATGTCCCTTCATATCATGATAATATTACTCGCGGTTCTAGTGTCCGGTACTGTGTTCTTTCGGTCTTTCAGCCTCATACACAGACTACGGTAATCACAAACACAGTTGAACACAGTACCTATGTGGACTGCAACACCGGCAGCGGTAACTAAATGTCCCTTCATATCATGATAATATTACTCGCGGTTCTAGTGTCCGGTACTGTGTTCTTTCGGTCTTTCAGCCTCGTGGTTATGCATGTCGCTATGTGACACATTCCATAGTTGGTGGTATCCTATTTATTTGTACCTCCAAGGTTTTATGAATGTCGTTGACCTATCTATATATTTGCAGATATCGGTGAATCCGTATATATCAACATATATCTCTCTATCACCCTTTCTATCTGTATTATATATATGTGTATATATATCTATATCTGACAGGGAAAGTGACAGGCAAACTACACCTTTCATTGTGTATTTGTCGGTGTATACAGTTTCCTGGACTCCACACGTTTGTGTCTGAACCTGTCACATTGCACACCTGCCGTAAGTACATCTTGGCTACCATACTGTTAGGTGATTCTATACATGATTGCGTGTCCTACTCCTGGCAGTGGTCGTTTTACCCTTCAGAGCAGGCACTATTAGTACAGGGGTGAATAATGCTGGTTTCATCTGTTCTGGACATCATTGACCGTGATCTGTGCGATATTCAGAGAAGCTTAGCCCTGTTTCGCGCATATCATATAGTCATATTTAAATGACTCTTACCAGCACTGGGCAACGCATATTCCCACTAACGTGTGCTAAACATAATCTGATGACTGCATCCGACATGCATTATTCGTGCTTTCGGGATTATGTTACATCCCTTGCAGGACGTGGAACCGGGAACATGCACGATGGTCACTGCATTTACCACTTGGCCATGTGGGATTTGTACATGTGTTATGGCATTTTGTATGTGGAGTATACTATGGCTGTTACTCCATACTGCACTCACATGGGTAACTCAGTTAGTTTACATATGGATGAGTCCATTTAATGGTATGTCCATGTGATGTTTACTGGATGTGTTCCAGCACTGGTGTATAGCACAGTGAGCCACACACGATAATGTGCTACACCTTCAAACGACCGTAGGTGGAGCATGCTGGGGTAACGAATACCTGTCATGGGTACACCCCATGCCTTGACACAACATCCATGGTTACATTATGTGGAGCCCCTCATTAACGCAGCAGGGAATCCATGCAGAGTGTGTGCAGAACAGTGCTTACACACATGTGATCCCGCGATTTCCTCTGCTCCACTGAGCGACAGTTGGTTACTCGATGTTGTGGTGACAGCAGACACTGTTTGCCTCATTTGGTGTAAGGCCTCTGACAATCGGGCGTGTACCTACCGATGCACCTAGGAACCTATACACACAGCACCAACATATGCTGATAGGCGCATGTAATGTTCAGGTGTTGACATTCCTTGTTCCAATAGCTGTTGTGTGTACAATGTTTGAGGGATGCCTATGTAGGATTCACACAGTGGGCCACCTATACATTACAATTTACAGGTGGTCGTGTGTGTGCGCCATCCATTTTACTGTGTGCGCAGGTGGAGAGGTGTGTCAGTCCATAGGGGCCTACACTGTCACAGTTTGTGCTATACGTTCCCTCTTTGCCAAGGCGTACGCATATTGGGCACGCCTCCATCTGCCTACTGGGGCTGGCACAGGGTGTTCGTGGTCTGAATCCCTCTGTGCCTGTGATGGCCTTGGCAATTGCGATGGGCTATGAGGGCCTTCACCATTTTGTCCCTGCTGCAGCTGTTTCCACAGGATCATATTATGTAGCATGGCACATACTATGAAGATGTGGGCCCAAGTGCCTGGAGAGTACTGCAAGGCTCCACCAGATGTGTCCAAGCACCGGAACCATGATTTCAGCATCCCGAACACATGCTCTATGATGATTCTGGTTTGTGCGTGTGCCTCATTATGGCATTCTTGCATGGGTGTGTGTGCATTTCTGATGGGAGTCATCATCCACGGCTCCAGTGCATAGCCAGCATCCCCCACAAGGTGGCCATGTGGGATGTCCCACCTGACAAATACCTGATACAGCTGTGAGGCATGCCAGATATGGGAGTCATGGTACTTCCAGGGGTGCCAGCACACACATCCATGATAATGCCCTGGGCATTGCACACGACCTGGCAGTGGGAGTGGAATCCCTTGCGGTTTATGTAGCGCCTACCATGCTCACCAGGTGGTGACTTGATATGTATGTGCGTGCAGTCTATCGCACCCAGTACCTCCGGGTAGCGTGCTACATGGTGGAAGTGATGCATATTGCTGGCCAACTCCTCCTGAGTTCGGGGGAAGTATATATGCTCATTGGCATGTGGTAACATGGCTTCCAGGAACTGGTGTAGTACCCTGGATGCTGATGCCTGTGAGATCCCCATTATATCTCCAGTTGGCCTTTGAAAGGTACCTGTGGCTAGTATTCACAAGCTTACACATACCTTCGTGTCCACTGGGATGGGTTCCCCTCTGTTGTTTCTGGTTCTCAGGCGTGGCCGGCACAGCTCAGCTATTTGTTGTAAGATGTCCCTGTCTACCCTGTAATGCTCTACTATCTCCAGATCATGTAGCCCCGATACCCTTGGTCTGAACACTCTTCTCCTCTGGGGCCTGCAGTGGCTGTCGGCATCATCCTCCACAACACCGTCAGTCTCTAACACATGGTGATGAATCACAGCTATGGCAGCTCCCAACATGTACATTTTAAAAGTTCCCCATGTGTTTACACCTATGGTGCAGTGTTTGGGAATAAACAGGTGTGTGTAGGGTGCTTTCACACTTTATACTATTGTGCTGTGAACACCGATGATGTCATAGGGTGTGTATGTACGATCGTAGCTACAGGGTATCTTATGTATTTTACTACAGGAACTACTATTGTGGTGCCTTTGGTGTTAAATTACATTTGGCTGCTGTGGATTACCTCTTGCCCTTCCCTTTATATTTCTTCACGTTTCATCTACCTTTTTCTGGCATGCATCCAGCAGCCTGCTTTCATTTGTACTTTCCTAGACCTGGCTTGTCTTGCGTAATGTGTTCTATTGCCAGTCTACTGTAGGTTTGCTTTGCTCTGCTATGACAGTTCTTCTTTCTTTGCAATCCAATGCCTCCCCTCCTTTCTTTGCAATCCAATGCCTCCCCTATCCTGTTTTGCAGGTTTCTGCAAGCAGACTTGTCAGCTGCCGTCGATTGCCCGCTGTGAGTTAACAGGTGTTAATTGCTCAGTTGTACTCCAATTACCCTACTGCGGTATTTCCTTCTTTTCTTCCCCCGACCTTCCTGTTTGTGCTACTGTTCGCGGCGCTTGCATCCTCTTACCGGGTTTCGGGCACATTTTCATTCCCGTACACATGCGCTTTCGGGCACCATATGTGCTCTCAGCTAAACAATTCTATACCTACCTCCCCACCCCTGTCCTGCAGCTTTGCTTAGTAATGGCCAGGCCAGATTTGCATTGCTCCAATGTGCTCACAGCTACGGTGGCACACCCCTCTGCTGATGTCATGTATACCTCTGAGCCACTCCTCGGTGTTATAGCGCTGCGCCGTATGGTACATCCTTAATTCGGCGGGACGTTTGTGATTCAGTATTACCTGCCTCATTTGCATGGCATTGACTACTAATTCATAGTTACCGCGCCGAACACTGTCACAGACCCTTAGCAACCCTTGCAGCTTGGTTGTGGTGTACCATGCATACCATTGCGTATTATGGTGAAATCCTGATTTGTATTACATTGCGATTTTATGACATTTGTATATATTTTCTTTGTGTTCCAGTTTGCGCACACATGCCCTGCGGTTGTACTTTGCATTACTGTGGACATGACATTAAATGTTGTTTTTTAGGTGTTGTGCATCTTTTCTTATGCCATTGGCTGTGTATTTAGCCATTGGTATATGTTAACTTTGTAATACATGAGTCTGGGCCGCTTCCATAGCTCTGATGTTCTGTTTGGGAAAATGTAAACCATGTTTTTTGGTTTACATTTCCGTGGGCTTATGCTACACCTGCACCACTTCATGAATCGCTATATACCTTCATTTGCATGGTGCGGCACTGCGCATGGGGTGATTAGCATAGCTAAGCCGAGGGCTGCGCAGTTCTGGAGTACGCCGGTAGTGCATGTGGGATTGGATCGTACCTGAATCGGTCGACGGCCATATTTGGCGTTATACCGCCTACGCTACGCCTGCGCCTGGCGCAAGCTTCATGAATCCCGGGGAGAAAGAAAGAGGAGAAGGAAAGTGTAATAGAAGATTAGATAGGCACCACCTTCTGCAAAGCACGTGTCACTAGCAGTGTACCCCAATGTTCAGTTCTCGGGTCACTCTTCTCTGGCATTTACTAATCAGAGATCAAAGCTAATTTTGAGGGTTTATGAATCACCAAGTTTGAAGATAACTAAATTCTGTAACATCATAAACTCTCCAGAGGACAATAAAATGTTCCACGATGGTCTTTCGCAATTAAATAGCTGATGTCAAAACCATGGAATAAAACTAAATGCCAAGAAATGTATTATCTTAGCCTTCTGCAAGCATGACGTACCTTGTAACTACCATATTAAAAATACACCCCTGAAAGTTCATCCCATAGTCAGAGATCTGGGAATTTATATCAACAATGAAGTGTTGTGTGATCACCATGCATCCTCTATTGTAAGGAAGTCCTTTTTGATTGCATAACTTTTATATAAAGGTCTGGTGCCCACATCCAGGATGGAATCATTCCACTGTATTTGGATCTTATCAGGCAGATCGTTGAATACAATGCCCCATTCAGTCAGTACCTGTCTAAACAATTGTCACAACTGCAGTGACCACAGTGCTTTTTCACTAAAAAAATCAAGGGCCTAAACCTCAAAAAACTATGCAGACCATGTCTAAGCCTTGTTCTGCTCGGTATCATACAAGCTACTACAAGTCGACATCTGCCTTTCATACAGAGCCTCTGAAGACTCTATCCTGTCATACGTAGCATACATTTACAAGTTCAATGGCAGTGTGAAATCTTGGTCAAGGAATTGTAACCTCTTTTGCAACATAAATAGAACATACTGGATGGATAGGTATGTATCACAGAGAATATCACTTCTATGGAACTTGTCTTCCACTCCATGTAAAGAGAAGTCGAGAAGTGCTTCTCTTACTCTATACAAATAAACGTTGAACAAGTGGATGGGAAACTGAATTCACCCCTGGTTTAGCAACCATGCTCCTCGTGGATAGGCGCAATAAGTAAATGTCCCAATATTTCCTTGCTCTGCCTGTCTCTTGGTTATTCATAGATTTAGAGTTCAGACAACTTGTCTTTTGTATCCATGAACATCCTATCTCACTGATTGATTGTTTATCGTGGTAAACCAATGGGGGAGGACTGCTTTCCAGTCAAGGAACCGAATGCTCCTCCCTGCATCACAGCTTGTTCTCTCACTAAATTTGCCGCTGTGGCTCCAACTTCAGAGTCACTTCACTACCCCATGTCCCAACTATGTGCCTCCAATCCAGCTGTTTTCACTCTACAAAATGGTACAGTGGATTCTTGTATTTTCTTAATCATTATGGTTTATTTCATTTTGGTTCAGACTTGTACTAGAAATATATAACTAAGATTTTACTGTGTTTAATTTTGGCTAAGTGTTGTGTCTTTGCTGTTAATGTGTAGTACATATATCAGCACGTTTACTGATTTTTTAATCTAGGTTGCAGTAATAGCATCAAAGTTTGTCTTTCTGCTATTAATGTGTAGAAATTGAATTCTCAAGTTTCTACTGGCTGGGAGTTTTACAGCAGGATTCAGTGTAACCATCACAATTTTTCTTGTTTCTCCTGCAGTTACATAAAGTAAGTCTATAGTCTGTTGACATCTTGGTTAACTATTCTTCCTTTTTTTCTTTTTTCTTTCTCCATGCTAATCTGCAGTACACATGTTTATGTTATGTATATATGTTTCCACTCACTTCTACTGAAGCCTTCTATTGTAATACCTGATTGTATGTTTGTATGAACAGCACAGTTACTAGATAATGTAGGTGATTGTTAGTATATGAGAGTTTTTGTTTGAGAAGAGTTTTGTCGTTCTCTAGAGTTGCTTCCTTTTTTTATTTTTATATATGTTACACTCTCTAGCTGGCTGCCTTTTCTAAGTGTTTAAATATCAGATTTACAGATTGTATGTTGTGTAGCAAAGCGTGGGAACTAATGGACAGGCTTGCCTCCTGTTCCTCTAACATCTGTAAACCTACATCTCAGTAACCCCACACACGCATGCACACACATATCTCGTGTTAGTTTAGTGTATTTCCTCTCCTTCTATACTGTGGAAGCCACCATTTTTGTTTTTAGTAATCCCAAACTTGCATATCTACAAATATCTCCTGTATGCTTATTGTCCTGTTTAAACGTTAGAAAGCTGAAATGCACAACTGTGAAATATAGTGCCCTACTCTTGTTTGCCAAACTTACGGCAGATGAGTATTGACAAATAGGACTGTACCTAACTAGTTCAACCAGCAAGAAATACTTAACTGTTTCTGTCTCTCTCTCTCTCTCTCCCCCAGTGAAACAGGCAGGGAATTTCTAGTTAAAGGCTTATAGTGCCTGCATATTCTAACTGTTTCTTACTGAAAATGGTACACCTTGTTTGCTGTAGCATAGACTAGATCCAGGCCTGCTGAATCTAGCTTTATTTGTATGCTTGTTGTTTGTTTATTTCCCTGAAATGCTAATTCCACCTAAAACGCGGCCTTTTAGCACTTCTGTGGATCCCTAGTGATATCTGCATTGCTTACTGTACTTATTTCCTTGTTTCACTTGAAAGAAAGTTACTGTTTGTCATTTTTGCATTTAAGTTACCTGTAACACATTGCATTTAAGTTACCTGGCACTTGCTCACTAAAGCAATTATATAAGTCAGCTCTAAAAAAATTAAAAGCACTACACCCTCACAAACTCCCCTTGAGTACCTTGTTCCCTATTGGCCCTTTTTTCAATTATAAAGGAATTCCCAATACTATTCTAGCATGTCCAAAGGTCAGTTGTCAATCTCCTCTCGGTCCAGCTGGTGAATCTGGGAATCTTGAGGCAATGTTACAACTGCCTCATGTACACAGACAACCCTCTCCTCCTCCCAACAAATTCCAACACATGTGAGAGATGCAACCATATAGCCAAACTGGAGGCTAAGCTCTCTCAACTCAGTACTGGCGTAACCAGTCAGGAGGAGAAGGAAACCACACTCACTACAATTCCAGTCTCATATAGACCTACCACGACAACAAACCAAACACATAAACACACAGAAACATACTCGGAGGCTCTAAATAAAAATCTGCCTAAGCAGCAGAGAACTCCAAAGCAGACTCCCAAGCAACCGCTACCCCAAAACAAAACACGTGCAACACATAGCTCACAAAGCCAGTGTGCCGAACAGTCACAGCCCTTAAGGCTAAACAACACACCTGATACACTTGTAATAGGTGACTCTATCGTCAGGCACACTGACGTCCCGCTCACCAGGCTGAACAAGGAGAAGGTCACGGTGAGCTGCCTGTCAGGCGCTAGGATCCGCCACATAACACAAGCACTCAGGTCACTCCAAGGCAAGTACAAATATGACTCAGTCATTGTCCATGCTGGTGTGAATGACCTGAGACACCTCCCTGGACTACATGAAAAGAGACATAGAGGAGCTCTCTGAGCATGTAGCCCAGGCCGTATGACCCTGACCTTGGGTAGCATCTTACCCTCACCAAGAATGATGCCACAATATGAAGACAAGATGATCAATTTCAACAATTGGCTTAAGTGTTGGTGTCATTCAAAGGGGATCCAATGCCTGTCAGCCTGGGATGACATGCTCAACAAGCCACGATGCTTCGCTAGGGACGGCTTGCACCTGTTACCCCTGGGCTTTCGGATATTGGCAAAGGCTCTTGCTACCCCCATAGTGCCTTTTTTAGGCAAGGCTCAAAAGACAAACCCACCTCCATAGGTATCACAAGGGATAAGAAACTAAGAGTAATGCTACTCAACGCCAGAAGTCTAATGCTCAAGATGCACGCACTCGAAACTCTCCTTAGCATGGAGAACATCGATATCTGTGCAGTAACAGAAAAGTACAGTTTTGTACCTACCATAAATGTAGATGTTCGAGGATCCACATTGCTGCAGTCCTAACTATTGGGTAGTCCGCTGTCCAGTCGGCCCGAATACCAAAGTATATGGCTGACGTCGGTCAAGGCGCATTAGACTGACGTCAGTACGTCAGGGTACTAATGCGCATGACCGACGTCATATCCTCAGTCTTTTCTTGCCCCAGATGTCAGAAGACCCTAAAAAGACAAGGCCAAAACCAAAAACTCCAAACATACCTGCACCAACAATATGTACAATATATACAAAATTACCAGAGTATAACCTCACCTACACAACCACCCCTAAACACAGAGGGGAAGGAGGGAGGATAAATTGGACTGCAGCAATGTGGATCCTCGAACATCTACATTTATGGTAGGTACAAAACTGTACTATGTTCTTCATTCCACATTGCTGCAGTCCTAACTATTGGGTAGAATCCCAAAGCAGAGGTAAGGGAGGCTGGCAAATCATAAGGAAGCAGGAGCTGACAACATGCC
Organism: Protopterus annectens; assembly: GCF_019279795.1. Classification (NCBI taxonomy): domain Eukaryota; kingdom Metazoa; phylum Chordata; order Ceratodontiformes; family Protopteridae; genus Protopterus; species Protopterus annectens. Next base: position 358,852,012 of record NC_056731.1, on the reverse strand, counting down.
TTGCAAAATAGCTGTGGCAAAACCAGCCCTAGATTTAGAGTAGAGAGGAAGGTGATAATGCTTAGAGAAAGTATGCACTGAACTCCAAGTAGCTGCCTCCAAAATATCCTTAGTTGCCACCCCCCTTAGAAATGCCGTTGAAGTGGCAGTAGCCCTAGTGGAATGAGGCCTAATCCCAGCTGGAATCTCCTTGCCATGATGGGAATAACAAAATGCAATGCAAAACCCAATCCACTTAGAAATAGTTTGTTTTGACACAGGCCTGCCCTGAGAACTCAACGCAAAAGAAACAAACAACTGCTGAGACTGCCTAAAATCCTTAGTCCTGCTTAAATAATAACGCAATTGCCTGTGCACATCTAAAGTGTGCAAAATCTTTTCCCCTTTATTTTGGGGATCTGCATAAAAAGTAGGCAAATGAATAGTTTGGTTTAAAGCCACACTAGAAACCACCTTAGGCATAAAAGAAGGATTAGTGCGTAATGATACCCTATCCTTATGAAAAATCAAAAGGCTCTATCGCCATAAGGGCCTGCAATTCAGAAACCCTTCTTGCAGAAGTAATGGCCAACAAAAGCAGTCTTCCATGACAAGTATTTCAATTCAGCAGTAGCCGCGAGGCTCAAAAGGTTGTAGAGTAAGTTTCTCCAACACAAAATTGAGATCCCAAGCAGGAGTAGGAGCTCTCGTGGGGGTCTTATATTCTTTGCCCCTCTAAGAAATTGCTTGAACAAAGGATGCGAAAACAATGGTGGGTCACAATCATAGTGAGCTGAAATTGCTGCAGCATGAATCTTAATGGAAGAGAAAGACAAACCTTTGTCCAATAACTCAGTAAGATATTGAAGAGCCACACTCAAATTAGGCTCAGAAATCTCCAAATTGTTTGCTGCACTCCAAAATAAAAATCTCTTCCATTTTTCTGCGTACACTTTCCTTGTACTAGGTCTTCTGGCTTCCATAATCACATTTAAAACTTGTTGAGGAAGTTGAGACCTGCTGTGTTTCAAAACAGAATATGCCAGGCTGTTAGATGAAGAGAGTGAAGCTTGACATTGAGCAGGTGACCGTCCCTCTGAGACAACAGGTGTGGAATCAAAGGTAAAGGCCATGGAGGCTTCCTTACCAGACTCCTCAGTAATGGGTACCAGTGTTGCCGAGGCCAATCTGGAGCTATTAAAATCATCCTTGGCTTGTCTTGTCTGACCTTTAGGAGTACCTTTGGAAGAAGAGGCAGAGGTGGAAAGGCATACACATGAAGATTTTTCCAACTGAAAGAAAGAGCATCCACTTTCCAGGCTGTGTGATGAAACCTCTTTGTGCAAAACTTTGGCAGCTGGTGGTTTAGTGGAGAAGCGAACAGATCTATGTCTGGAGTTCCCCATGACACTGTCAATTTTCAAAATACATGAAGATCCAGTTTCCACTCGTGGGGATCCATGATTTGTCTGCTTAACACATCTGCTAAGGAGTTCTGTGCTCCGGCAGAAACCTTGCCCGAACAGTTAGTTGCAAGCAGAGCGCAGTCTCCCATAAAAGCATTGCTTGCCTGCGCAACGGGTAAGAATGTGTTCCCCTTGTTTGTTGATGTACCACATGACAGTTGTGTTGTCTGTTAGAATCAACACCTGCCCTGGAAGAAGTAACCCTTGAAAGCCATTAATGCAAACTGGACTGCTAACATCTCCTTCATGTTGATATGTAGATGCTGTAGTCTGGCAGGCCACTTGTCTTGTATCCACTTTCCATTTAGATGAGCTCCCCAAGCAATGTCTGAGGCATCTGTCGTTAGAATCTGACTCGCCTCTGGCCGGGTCACAGAGAGTCCCTTGTTTAGGTGACATTCCTGAGCCCACCACAAAAATTCCTTTTGAATGCAAGGTATTATTTGAATGACAGTGTCCAAATCCTGGCAGTGCTGTGTCCATACATTTTGAGATACCATTGCAGCTTCCTCATATGCAGTTTGGCATTGGGAAGCACCAGAATACAAGATGCCATGAACCCTAAGGCTTGAAGGACTGTCCTTGCAGTCAGCCCGGACTGAAGAGATAGTTGATGGAAGTAACTGGAAAGATTCTTTTGTTTGTCCGGGGTTAAAAGGCCATCTGGGCTGCTGTATTCAGTCTCACACCCAGAAAGCACATGTCTTGAGAGGGTACTAGACTGGACTTTATTTCGTTCACAGAATACCCTAGGCATCTTAGCACTGCTATCACAAATTCCAAATGCTGTAAAAGGTCTTCCTTTTCTTGAGCCAGAATCAGGCAGTCGTCCAAGTAAGGATAGATTTGAATTCCTTTTAGCCTGAAGTAAGCTATCACTGGAGCCAGAACCTTTGTGAATACTCTGGGCAGTAGATAAGCCAAAGGGCAATGCAGAGAACTGATAATGAGAATTTCCAGCTCGAAAACGCAGATACTTCCTGCAACTTAGTCTGATAGGCACATGAAGGTAAGCTTCTTTGAGATCTAAAGTTACCATCCAGTGATCTTTGCCCAGCAGAGGTAAAAGCTGTTGTAACGTCAACATTTTGAACTTGGGAATGTCCAGATAAGTGTTGAGGATAGACAAATCCAAAATTGGTCTCCACGTGTTCCCCTTCTTCGGTACAAGGAACAGGCGAGAATAAAATCCTAGGCCCCTTTCTGGCACAGGAACTGGCTGAATGGCCCCTATTTGGAGCAACAGAGAAATTTGCTTGTGAGCCTATTTTCTTTGTAGAGGAGGAATGTCTGGCATGCCTTTGAAAGGAGGCAAGGTATGGAAATAAAACCTGTAACCGTGGTGAATGATATCCAAAACCCAACTGTCCTGGGTAATTAAATCCCAATTTTCTTTGAAAAGAGCCAGCCTTCCTCCCAAAGGTGCTGCCAGGCGAGAATGTACTGGCAGCCGAAAAGGTAGGTCATTGGGTCTGTTTACGAAAGGACTGACCCCTGCCCTCACCAGAAGTCTGAGCGGGTGAACTCCCTGTTCTAGGCCTAAAAGAACCTTGAGCTCTGCCCCTACCACGTCTAGACCTACCCCTAGACTGGGAATCATAAGCAGGATAAGTCCATCCCTTAGTAGGCCAATTTCTACTAAACTTCGGAGGCTGCACCTGCAAAAAATCCTTAACAGTTTGCATAGACTTAGCCTTGTCCTCCATTTTCTTTAAAACTGCTTCCACAGGCGAACCAAACAACACATCAGACTGTAAAGGAGCATCCAAAATCCTTGTTTTAACATGCTCAGCTAAATTCTGATCCCTCAACCAGGCGTGCCTACGAAGAACAGAACCAGTAGCAGCCACCCTCGAGGAGGCCTGCACAGCATCAAAACCACACTGCAAGGAATGCTTACCCACCTGTTCAGACACATGAACTAAATCCTGCAACTCTTTACACTCAATACCTTCTGCCAGAGCATCCACCTTAGACTTCAATTGTGAAAGGAGATAATTCTGATATTTTAACATGTGAAACTGACAATTCAACGCCCTCATGGCTAAAGTGGAAGAAGTATACACATTCTTTCCCCATCTATCCAAAGCCCTTGCCTCTTTATCAGGAGGAACAGGATTTTTAACAACAGAAGCCTTCACACCTTTAGGCCCCTGAGAGACAGTTTCGGGTCTGCCCTAGGACTCTTAAAAAGATACTTATGAGCTTCAGGCACCCTATAGTACCTATCCGGTTTAACTGGGGCAGGAGGCAAAGAATCAGGATTCAGGGAAGCCTCTGCAAAAACATCTTCCACCACATTCAGAACAGGAGGTATAGCTAAAGGCCTATGCTGGGGTAACAACAAGAATTCCCTAAGCCTCTTCCTGGAATCAGAGAAATCTTGACCTTCCCATTTAAAATGCTCCCTCATGGAATGCAGAGTCTCTGAAAATGAAAAATCCTCAGGAGGAGAAGCTGAAGGAGTAGAATCATCCACATCAGAATCAGAATAAGGAGGATACTCCTGCAAATCTTCAGCCGAAGACTCAGAAGCCTCCGAACATTGCTCAAAACTCTCAAACTCAGGTTCCACCCTAGGCCTCTTATCAGGAGGGGGCATAGAACCTCTAATCATAGTAATCAAATCCTCTGCCATTTTAAGCATATGCTTCTTAGGCAAAGACCCTGAAACACTCGGAGAAACCCCCACTGAAGCTAAACTTGGCCTGCCCCTTAAAGAAGCCTTGGAAACAGAAGGGGAGGCCCTAACCACCTTAGGAAGAGAGGGAAGAACAGCCACCTGAGAAGCCCCTTCAGCCTGGCCTACTTCCTGAGAGGACACATCCTGTAACAGTAAAGTCTCTCCCTGAGACTCCAAAGAAACTCCTGGCAGAACCTCCGGCTCCACTGAGCCTTCTAAAGAACCGACGTCCGGGACTGTCGGTTCTTCCACTCTAGGCTTTGCTGCTTTGTCCTTGCTTTTGGCGAAGCGGCGCCGGAGCATCCGACGGCATTTTATAATTACAACGCTTCCCAAAAACTAACCTGGCACAGTCTAACCTCCTCTTAATAGTGCGTTTGTTAAATCTAGCACACGAGCGGCATCCAACAACGTCGTGCTCAGGCCCTAAACAAGGTATACACAAAGTATGGTAATCCCTATGAGGTATCTGTTTCCCACAAGAAATACAGTTATTCACTTTTTCTGACATCCGGTTAAATACTGAGGCAAGAAAAACCAAAATATTCCCAACGGGTACTTAGCCAACTTTGATTCGGTCTGAAACTCTGACTTCAGAAACTTTCAGAACGCCAACCTGCACTCGCAAAACTGCTTCTGCATCGGACCATGCGGCAAAAAAGACTGAGGATATGACGTCGGTCATGCGCATTAGTACCCTGACGTACTGACGTCAGTCTAATGCGCCTTGACCGACGTCAGCCATATACTTTGGTATTCGGGCCGATTGGACAGCGGACTACCCAATAGTTAGGACTGCAGCAATGTGGAATGAAGAACATCCTGGTTCAAGGCTCCCGAGAGCACCCCAGCACTACCAGGTTATACCTCATACCATGCTTTTCAGCCCCAAAACTTGGACCGAACCACAAAAGGAGGGGGAGTATCAATATTCGCCAAAGATACCCACACCTCCAGGTTGGTGGCACAGCACGAAGCATCAGAGACTATCCATGTGCAACTAACTGTGGGTAAAACTGCCTTCCAGTTTATAGCCTGCTACAGACCACCCTCCCAAACACAGGAACCCCACTTGGCCTTCCTGAGAATACTGGAAAATATGAAAGTCTCTCCAAACACCATTATATTGGGCAACTTCAACTACCCAAACATAGACTGGGAGCATTACTATAGCTCCAACACCCTAGCCCAAAGGTTCCTAGAGTTTATAAACTCATATGCTATGGAACAACTTGTTACCACTCCCACAAGAGGGGAAAACATACTGGACCTGATCATCACCAACATGGGGACACTATGCTCCAGACCAGAAGTGTATCCTCACTGGTAAGATCAGACCATAAACTAATCTCACTGGATATTCACATCCCGACCCCACCCCCTGCCCAGAAAACCACAGTGAAAAACTTCTCTAAAGCAAATTTCACACGCCTCAAAACCGGCGAAATCCTTCAAAGCCCCGGCCTGTGGAAAATACGCCCAGACCGCAGAATCCTTTATAAACGCATTCTATGAACACCTTCAGGAATGCATGGATCATGCGATCCCAAATAAAACCAAGACCCAATCCCCCAAAGGCAGACGTCCTGTCTGGTGGACCCCAGCCATAAACAAACTATACAATAGAAGGAGGAAGCTACTACATGATAGAGCAAAATCCCAAAAAGGGAAGGCATCTCTGATCAGTATTAGCAAAAACTACGGGCACTCATAAAATCGTCTAAGGCCAGCTTCGAGAGAAAAATTGCACAGGACACTAAGGATAATCACAAGGCTTTCTTTAGTTATGTTAGGAACCTGGATGGGAATTCCCAGATATGCTCAGAATTAGTCCAAAATGACAAAAAATACACCGAGCCCACAGACATTGCCAACATCCTAGCTGACAGGTTCAGTGCAAACTTCTCCCCCCTCTCCCCACCAAAAGGGCAAATATCTATCCCAACAGAGTGCTGCCCCCCTGACATCTCAGATGCTCAGGTAAGAGCCGCCCTCTCCAATGCAAAAAACACAGCATCAATGGGACCAGACGGTGTCCCGGGCTGCGTCCTACATGAACTCCAAGAAGAGCTAAACCCAAACATAAAACTACTGTTCAATCTTAGCCTTACTACAGGATATGTACCCCAAAGAGTGGCGTACAGCAACAGTGGTGCCTCTCCACAAAGGTGGTGCCTCAACGGATCCTGGAAACTATCGCCCCATAAGCCTGACTAGCTTGGTCTGCAAAGCTATGGAAAGGATCATCATGGACCTCATAAATAAAGATATTGGGGACCTACAGACACTGGATCCTACCCAGTTTGGCTTTGTTAAGGGCAGATCTTGCCTCTTAAACCTGGTCGATTTCTTTGAAACAGTCACCAAGGCCATTGACGAGGGGAAGGTGGTCCACACAGCCTACCTGGACCTCGCCAAAAGCCTTCGATACAATACCCCACTCGGGCATTATAGATAAGCTCACCAGCTTAAATATAAACCCCTATGTCACTAGATGGGTTGCAAACTGGCTCAAGGACAGAACCCACATGGTTAGAATTGCTGGAGCCATGTCAGACTCCAAACCAGTTACAAGTGGCGTCCCACAAGGCTCAGTCCTGGGACCTCTCTTGTTCGGTATATATTTCTCGGTGGTACAGGCCAACACGGAAGGACTGTGGCTGACCAAGTTCGCAGATGACTGCAAACTGGGCGCCATAATCAACTCTCCAGCCGACACAAGCATCCTCCAAAAGGGCCTCATACAAACAGACAACTCGTGCCAGAGCCATGGCCTCAAGCTAAACGCCAAAAAGTGTATAGTCATCCCCTTTGGCAAAAACCAAGTGCCCACAAATTACCACATAGGTGGTAATCCATTAAGTACAGAAGAAGTCATTAGGGACCTGGGGACCCAAGTTGATAGCAATCTCTCATTTGACAACCACGTGGCCAAAGTGGTTAGAAAAACATTTTATATAGCCCACCTAATCATGAAGGGATTCACATCTAGATCAGGGGAGGTCATCGTGCCTCTTTACTCATCCCTCATCAGGCCCATAATTGAGTACAATGCCCCCTTTGGGATGTACCTTACCAGACACCTGCAGCAACTGGAAAGACCCCAAAAGTACCTCACCAAGAGAATCAAAGGGCTCAAACAGATGCCATATGCTGCCCGGTTAAAGAAACTCCAGCTCTACTCAGTGGCATACCGCCTGCTCAGAGGCGATCTGTGCCTGACGATAAAGCCATGTCCAACCCGGAATTAATGGACATGCTGCACCTCAGAAAATCCAAATCCCATCGAGCTACGTGCTCGAGAGACTTGAACCTCAGCACTGAAATAAATAGGACATGCTGGAGGGACAGATTCATAACCCAGAGGCTCCCTTCACTCTGGAATAAAATCCCAGTCCAGGTTAGGCAGAGTCCCTCATTGACTCTCTTCAAGAGGAATCTTGATGAGTGGATGGGAGATCGTAGGTTTACCCCGGCTATCACTTCTGTGTCACTGTTAGACAGAGGCACAGTATACTAACCTCAAAAAAGGGCATAGCAAAATTAATTTAAAATGGGTGGCGAAAGCCAAACACACTCTGGCTAGGCTTATAAATGCCCTAGGGCAGATAGCCTAGTATGAACCTATGAACCTATGTATGTCTGACTGCTGTCTGCTGCAAAAGTTATTATATCGTACTACCTTAAGAACTTGCACAGCTGAATTTCACTTGCAGTTGGCAAAAAGTGCACAAGCAACAAATAAAGTTAAATCTATGTAAGGCAATATGCAAATAATTTGTTAAGTCTAGTTTGCATATTTCACTGTTATCAGTGTAACATATTCCTGGAAAGAAACACTGAAAAACCCATAAATATAAAATTTGATGCAGTGACTCAAGACAAATATTTAGAGTTCAGACAACTTGTCTTTTATATCCATGAACATCCTACCTCACTGATTGATTGTTTATGGTGGTAAACCATCTGGAGCTTCCGACCTAGCCACAGCACAGCTACAGCCCTATTATCTTTTACAGACACCGTGAACAAGACCAGAAATGCAGGATGCCATACAGCCTCAGTATTCCTTGATCTCTCTAAGGCCTTTGACACAGTGTCTCACCCCTTACTTTTGAACACACTGGCTAACATAGGCTTTTCACATAACACAGTAAAATGGTTTCAGAGCTACCTCAAGCATCGTAAACAAGCAGTGAAATGGTCCAACAAACTCTCACCCTTTCTCCACAACCCTACTGGAGTCCCCCAAAGCTCCATCCTAGGACCCCTACTCTTCAACATTTTAACAGACAACCTTCACACTGTCTCTCACCCTGGGACCCTGATTCAATATGCTGATGATTCCACCATAATTTGCACTGGTCAATCACTACCAGAACTACTCTCAAAAACTCAACAGTCCTTTACAGCAGTTGAATCCTGGCTAAGAAATATCCAACACTTTCTTAATCCAAAGAAGACAAAACCAGTACTCTTTCATCCGAAAAACACCTCCGTTGTCACTGATCATTTCAGCATCCATGCATCTGACAACACTGCCATATAAATAGTACAGGAAACCAAACTTCTAGGTGTTATCATTGACAATAAACTTTCATTTGACCCCCATATACAGCAAAATATAAAGAAACACATCAAAAACTGGGACTCTTACATAGAAACAAACATTTTTTTTTTACTGCAGCAACCAGAACTACCCTTGAAATACATTTTTACTTCCCTGTCTTCTGTATGGTGCCCCTATCTTAACTAACTTACAAAATTCTACCCTATGCAAGTTGGAACAGTGCTAACACAAAGTTGCAAAGTTTGCCACAAACTCTACATATCACACTCCTAGAATTAAACTGGCTTGAACTACCCAACCAACTTGCCTTTATTCAGCTATCCACCTTGCACAACCTTATTTTCAAGGCTACTGCCTGCCTAATTGCACCTTACACACCAAATCGATCCCTACGACCAGAAGACAAAAATCTCTTAGCTATCTCAAAACCAACAAGAAAACCTGGTTACTCTCTGTATTCATACTCTGTCTCTATACATTGGAATTCACTACCAGGTTTATTCCAGGCCTAACCCATTTCAAAGCCTCTTTAAAAATCATCTAAAAATACATGGCTCTGCTCCTGCATAAAGCCTGCCTAATGCTCAGATCTTCCTCTTCTCTCACATTTCAATCCCTCACAGACTGCAAGATCCTAAAGCTCTCCTAACTCCTTCTCTGCTTCTATGCCATATCCTTAAGCTGCTGCTCAGGCTTTATTGCTTCTATCCTTCTTAACTCTCTCTCACTCTATGTCTGCATCACTAACTTTCTGGCTGCTATTTCTACATCATGTATGATGAGAGTGACTATTATCATCTGCTATTTCTACATCATGTATGATGAGAGTGACTATTATCATCTGTAATGTTTTAACTGTATAGAACTGTTTAGATGTGTAGTAATATATTACAACATCCTGTAGCAGTTTGTTCTTTCAACTTATTTTTTGTATAGTATTTCTAATGTAATCTTTATTGTTTTGGATTATATTATATTCGTATTATACTGTATGTGGAGCTTTTCTCCCCGGGCCTCTGCTGAAAATGGGTTCTATAGACCCAGTCAGACCACCCTGGTAAACAAATGTTAAATAAATAAATTCATATGAGAAATATAAGGGCTAGAACCTACCGTGTGAATGCAAGGCTTCTTAAGATCTGTACAGATCAATACACTAATAAGCACCTCTGAACAATTTTCAGCCATGACCTGGGCCACTACAGTAAATACAAGTACAGTACACATTCAGGTGTACACATACATACATACACACACACACACACACACACACACACACACACACACACACACACACACACACACACACACACGTGATCAAATAAATACAGAAACATGCACATACCTTATATATTCCTATATACACATGCATATCTATATACATATACACACACAAATATATATATATATATATATATATATATGTGTGTAGAGCGAGAAAGTTAAGGAGGTAAATGTATAGCAATAGATGCATGTAGCAGAACTTAGAAATACTCCACAGCCCATCAGTTCATAAAATCAAAGTAGTTTTATTAAGGTGCAAGCAAAACATTGTTTGAGACTCTTCTTAAATGAGCAGTTGAAGCTAAACAAATAAAATGAAGAACTTTTCCTATTACTAGTCCATCTATCAAGTCCATCAGTGTGTGTCCAATAGCGTTCCTCTTTCTGGAGGTCTGTGTTGTCTTTAACAATGTCTCTTCTTCTTCTGCTTTCCAGAGATTCTAGAGATTTAGCTTAATTATCCGAATCTTGCACTATTAATACACCATGTATCTCAGTGCCTTAAAGTAACAGTTCTATTTACATCTAGTTTTTAAAGACATAGGCTGGGATTCAGATAATTTCTGTCTGCCTGCTATAACTGCCCAATGTGGATTGGTCAATTAGTGTGACAGAAATTCCAATTCAGAGACATGGTTTAGCCTGAGTGAGAGCAACCTAATTAAGAGATCATTACCATGTCTCTGAATCAGACACTGCACTGCACTGTCAGACCTGCTGCATTAATATTTTCCCTAGTAGCCCATGCATTGCATTAAGGAAGGCATCACCCTACCCACATGAGTACATGTGCACACAGATACACACAAACTCACACACACTACTCCATAAACAGGCCCCCATGCACTTGCACACAATCATGGAAACACTCATCCATACACCCTCGCACACATTCTAACAAACCCATGTACAATTAGCCTGAAAACCATAAAATAGGTGCGTGAACTGTGCAACCACAAACCGAAGCACAAAGAAACACAATTAAAGGGTCCATGTAGTCCCGGGGCAAAAAATGAGTTTGTCCACAATATAAACCATTATTCCACAGTTCATTGAGCTCCAAAAGCCCTGAAATAGGCTGAAATCATTCCAATACTAGCCGAGTATAAAACACACATGGAGTTTGTTGAATGCCACTGTAATACATAACAAAAACATACAGAAAACCCAGCTTGAAACTTCAGAAGAAGTAAATTGCTTTTTTTTTTCCATTCAGACTGAACAATGCTTTTGAAAGACATTTTCAGAAATATTCTACTGAAGAAAGATAATACATATATACTAATTCAAAAGGCATTCTTTAATTTACTAGAATTTGTATTTTCACACAATCTCTTATTGTCCATGTCTAAAATGACAAGCATTAAAACCAAGTCGGCAGGAGTTCTTGTTAAAAAAAAATGAAGCCAAACCATAGAACACCACAGCATTTTTCATCTCTACACCTGGGAACCTCTTGTAAATAAAACTACAGGGATTATTCCCACTGATGCAATGAAATATGCCAAATGTAAAATTAACATCATTTTTCAAAACAGTGTGTTGTCACGATTATTTTTTAAACTTTGTCTTTGAAACACCAAGCTGGCTGGAGTACTCTGTATTTAGTGATCTTGGATTATGAACACTACTCGATTTGCATGTCATACTTAGCAGCAGTAACAGTGTTAAGAGGACCAAAGTGCTTTAAACTTGTGCCTGTCCTTGACTGGACTGTGAATTAGGAAGGTGTATGAAGATGCCTCCAATGGACAGTGCACACTGCTCATGTGGAACAACTATCAGTGCATATCCTTTCCTCAAGTATCAGCTAACATCTGCTTTGTAGGTCTGCACACTGTCAATAAGGTAAACTTGTCAAATTTCAAGTGCCAAATGGAGAAAGAGCTTTGTTATCTTAATTGAGCCTCTACTGCACACATAGCTGCTAGAACATCATTTTGCTGGCCTTTACTGAAAATTATGAGGACATCACATGCAACAACTTGTGGTGAGTAAATGCAGCAACAACCAAATAAATTCAGGTGTCCCCTTTCAGCTGGTTGCCTTGAGCTGTTTTCATACATCTAACTACTGCCTCAAACATCTTAAGCAGGGTATTTTTCAATAATTGCTAAGGGTATACATCAGTCCATGTTCAGAGATCCAGATTAGAGTAGTTTATGTTGCTTTACAATGTGCGGCAATCCAGTATGCTATAGCACTGACCTGATTTTATTTAAAAAAAAAACAAAGGGATAAACAATTCCTCTTATTTTATTTATTTTTTCATTTACTAATTAGTATTTAATACCCTTAAATAATGCTAATATGGATTTTGCAGAATACTGTTTAATGCAATCACACTCCTTCTACATGTCTTTTAAATATGGCCTTTCACACTAGCAGCAATTTAAAATTACAACTACCTGGAATCAAAGCACACAAACACTGTTTGGACCAAGCTAGGTCACACGTCTAAAATATTACAAATAAGATATAAAAGACCAAGACAAAGTTTTATGCTTTTTTACTTTTTCATTAGAAGACCAGAAAGCTGAATCACAAATGATAACCACACATAAGTGTTGTGGTAGCAGCATTAAGGTGTCATATTTCTTCATATTTTTACAATAATCACAGAAGGAGATCATTAACTGAACAACTCTATGTTTTTAGTGCATTTAACAACAGCTCACCACTCTTTCTCTATCCCCTCACCCTTTCCTCACAAGTCACATTCTTTCATGAATATCTCCATGGATTCCTTCTCTACCATACATTTTAAAAGTCCATTTTATAGCTGAAGAAATAGTTCTTGAGGCAGAGGGAGTTGCTGGTCCCTAAACTCTGTTACTTGCACACTTTCCTACTTCTACATCTTGGATCTTGGTTTCAGCCACATGTGTATTTAAGATTCTTATATCAAACTTCTGTGCCCTACATGATATGGGTCATACTTATCTGAAAAAGATGTCGGGGTGCTATCTCCTTGTGAGACAGCTCAGATCATCGGGTGCAGGGCTGCTGTCTGTTCCAAGGACTTGGCTGAAGATATCAAGCAAGATTAAATTTTTCCCACCTTGCTCTGGCCCTAGTGAACAATTTACCATCCCTAAATTCAGCAAGCAAGATAGAAGCTCCCTTCTACTATGTCCTTTAGAGTATTGACATTTTTTAATGTGTTCAGGTTGATTTACTTCTTTAAATACTTTAAAACTAGTATTACACTTTTAATTGCTTGTAATAGGTTTTACTTATTCACTGTTGATGCTTTTATAGCTTAGGCTTAAATAAATAAAATATTTTTTTCTGTAGGTGCTTTTTCCCATTTAGTCTGCTGAACAGCAAGCTTACTCCTACCAGACTACTGCTCAGTCACTCCCTAAAGGTGAGAAACCCTCACATCTTTAAGGGTGAGAGCCATCAGGAAAGGACTATCATTAGGCAGACATTGGGAAGTTTGAGGTCTCGCTGATATCCTGGTGATGAGAGCATAACTCTCTCGGTAGGTGGAAGGGCTACCTTTATCACTGGGGGGATTCACAGTGCTCTCCCCCAGCAAATCCTCTGAGGAGGACCATCAATGACGATGGCTTGGTAAGTCTTACATCCACCTCTGGGCACCCACTGCAGTGCCCCTTCTCCACCAAGGGATTACAGCAGTGTGCATGTGTGTGTGTGTGTGTGTGTGTGTGTGTGTGTGTGTGTGTGTGTGTGTGTGTGTGTGTGTGTGTGTTCTGAGCAACTTAATCTCCCCCCCTGCCCAAGATGGGCTTACCCATCTTCCCCTGCCTGCATGGTCAAGCACATCAACCTCTAATCAAATTCTGGTTTCCTAGGTCATAGTCAGTGATTTATCTCTATATTCCACTGGTCTGGTGATGAATTAAATGAAATGAATAGGACTCTCTTCCGAATAGGATTTTATGTACCCATATCATGTTTTTCTGTGGTCTCTAGATAGAACAGCACCAACTCTGCTAGCTTACAGTAATAACCTATCCTCTGCATACAGCACACACTTATACTGCCTTTGTTCTCGACTCTGATGCTCGTCTTCTTGCAAAGCAGACAGAACTGCAGAAAGTACTCAGGGTGTGGCCTGATAAAGGTCAAAGTAACAGAACAGCTTGAAATAAGTGTTTTATTCAAAAGTACAAGCCTCCTTCAAACCCATCCCTACACTATATACACCAATACCACTGTTGCACAATGCTGAGAAAAAGAAAATGCCCTTAAAACAATGCACAGTGGTCACTGAAAACATATTGTTGTCACTCTAGTTATTGCAAGCATGTGATTCAGATGTTCATACAGAGCAAGGCCGTAAGGCAATCCTTTCAGATTTATCCAGAAGCCTGGAATCCATATCACAAGGATGGACAGAAGGGGACTGATGAGCAGGACTCCTCTTGAAAGCCACAGCATAGACAAAGGTTCATGCTTTTCCAATCTAATAAATACAACTAGTTACATACTGAAATCAGCCCATCCTGTAGTTATTCATATTAGCTAATTTCTCTCTCTTTTTTTTAATCCTCTTTTTTCATTATTTACACAGATGTGTCTGGTTTTTTTTAATAGAATTCTCACTTATGATATTGTTAAATGAAGGCATTTTAGCCGAACACTGTACCCACAATCCCTCACTACCGAAAATGAGTACACATGCTATACCCTACATAATTGGGCAGAGTTATGTCCCACCCACTGCTTTCTGCACAATGTTTCATTTACAGATATGGAAACAGATATTCTGGATCCACTGATAAAATTACTGGTTCCATTTCAGAAGAATGGCACAGCAAAAACAAAGCCCTGCTATTGCCAATAGACCTTGATACAGATGCTTATGATTAGGTCTCTAATCATAACCAGTTTGTTATGAAATCAAATAGATTTCAAGACATTCTACTTGACAGCTAAAGCAGGAAAGGTAAATTTCTCGAAAACCATTTGAAGAACACAAACCAAAAAGCTCCAAATGAATTTAGTGCTTTCATGACCTCAGTTACTCTCTGGTGCCAGTCTCTCTTCTAACACCGTATTTCCAGGAGGTGGTACTGTACTGAGAAGGAACAGCTCTTAACTTTCATAAAAAAACTGCTGACATTATCTGTGATTTTGTAGTTTCATAAGTAAGGAAATGAATTCTGTGTTGTGCTTAATATCCTTTACAGACTGTTTTGGATGGACTTAAAGAGTTTAAGTTCTGCAATACTTTTCTATGGTCACCATGGTTTGTATCTTACATTAGAACTATATTTCATATAGTGCCAGCTATGAAGATACACAAGATTATTTATTTAGTTTGTAGTTTGATAACTCACTAGGTGGGCTGGACAAAAAAATATTTTCAAACACGACTTGATCACAAAGACAAATAAGATGTACAATAGCAGTAAGATATACAGATTACGTACATGAAGAATACAATAGTCTCAAGGATATAATACAGGTGTGAAGTGTTTTTTTTCAGTAAACTTAAACATTAAATACTTTTGTACAGAACATACAATATACACTGCACAATATGTAAAGTGACCTTATGTTTCTATCAGTTTAACACTGTTATGCAGTGTTGTACTGGATTTTTAGTTTTGAGTTCTGCAGGGATTTTTGTCAATATGATAATTGCTGAACCTTGTTACGGTGAAGTTAATGCATACACAGGCGCAAATAACTCAATACAAATTCTGTTATTTACTCATTTTCCAGGTATAGTAAAGGGCTGCAAACATTATATTTTTATTTAATTTGTGTTTGCTGTTCTACAAACGTAACTCAAGCTTTGTCATGTGAAGATAAATATCAAAAAGCGAAAACTACTTTTGTAAATGCAACTAAAGCACTTAAAAACCAAGGGTGGTAAATCTTTTTAAACACAACCTAAAGGGTCTAACTGTTGGCCAGTATTAAACAAAGATGGAAAAGTTGAAGTGTCCTCATAAAACAGTTACTGCATCATCTTGGGTACAAATATTTACAAACAGTTTATAGAA
Organism: Protopterus annectens; assembly: GCF_019279795.1. NCBI lineage: Eukaryota > Metazoa > Chordata > Ceratodontiformes > Protopteridae > Protopterus > Protopterus annectens. The sequence continues at coordinate 358,836,046 of NC_056731.1, read as the reverse complement.
TATTTTGCTGAACCGTTCCTTAGCTCTGGTATACTAGACACTAAATGCATTCTTTAGCGAGTGAATAACACTGGTGAACAATTATGTAATCTGGATATCTATTTATCTCCTTATGACATTAATACAAACTGTACTGTACTAGATGAATAGAACCCTTCTGATCAGGCCACTAAACTGTCTAAAAGACACAAACAAATAAAATTAAAAGGATGAAAATTAAAGCATGTAGAAACAAATATATAATTCTTTAAATTAAAAACAGACACAACAAAAGGCTGAAAAAATTGTACTGGAATGCACTTTTTCTTAAATGTTTTATTACTTCAGTTATGCCATTGTACAGTTTTGTATTGACCTTAATTTTTACAGTCATCATTCTATAAAATGATTCTACAGTACATGCTAGTATCATGTGAATTCCATGGCCCATTGGCTTTATTGGCATGAGTGTATCAGTAAAGGCCTAAAAAATAAAAAAAAAAGTAAAAGTAATGGACAATCAGAATACATGAAGTCAAAACAATAGTATGACTTTAAGGTATATTTGCATACATCCCATGGGCCTCCAACACAGGAAGTTTAAAGTATTGTCAAGTGAAGAGACCAACTTTTCTGGGTCTTTCTTTAGTTTTGACTGTGTGACCATTCTATCATTTGGTTTGGACCTTAAGCAGCTTTATGACAAAGGATTAGCTGAAATGGCATTTGTTACAAACTCATACTAGATGTCAAGCAGGATGGTAAGTAAGTGCTCTCATCAGTGCCAGGTGTTACATGCCACGATGCTAATGTTCCCCTGCCTTGTCAGTCAGGACAGCATACTGAGTCTTTGTGTACTCATGCATCTGCATTGTCTCACTTTGGGTGCTACACTGCTGTTACTGTATGCCACCTCTATCTCATATGTCAGCTACACAATTCATTAACCCATATGTGTGCACCACTGTGAATCACTGTCCATTTATAAACTGCATACAATGCAAAATCTGCACAACTGCTTGCATAACTCATAGGTTCATAGGCAGGTACTAGGCTATCGGCCCAAGGGCCTACGTAAACCTAGCCAGCAAGGTTCCATAGCTTATGCCACCCAAGAAAGTTATTTTCCTGTGCCACTGTCCAGCAGAGAGACAGAAGTGATCCCCAGGGTGTATTTCCTATTTCCCATCCACTCATCAAGATTTTTCTTGAAAAGTGCTAATGAAGAACTTTGCTTGACATAGATAGGTAGCTTGTTCCAGAGTATAGGAAGTCTCTGGGACAGGAATCTATCCCTACAGAATGTCCTGTTTATTATGATGACAAGGTTTAGGTCCCTACAGCGTGTAGCTCGGAGGGATTGGGATTTCTTTAGGTGTAGCATGTCCAACAGCTCTGGCTTTGACATAGCTTTATATGTTAGGCAGAGATCACCTCGGAGTAGGCGATATGCTATGGAGTAAAGCTGGAGTTTTTGAGGCAGTCAGTGTAGGGCATTTGTTTGAGGCCAGTAATCCTCTTTGTGAGGTACTTCTGTGGCCTTTCCAGCTGCTGCAGATGTCTTGTGAGGTACATTCCAAAAGTGGAGTTGTACTCTTTAATGGGTCTAATGAGTGACGAGTAGAGGGGAACAATGACCTCTTTTTTCCTGGATGAGAACCCTTTTATGATGAGGTGTGCCACATAGAAGGACTTCCTGACTACTGTGGCGATGTGACTATCAAAGGAGACCACTGTCCATCTGGGTCCCAAGGTCTCATCACGCATTCGGTGTTAAGTAGATTGCTGCCTATTTGGTAGTTCATGGGTACAGAGTTTTTACCAAAGGGGATGACACTGCACATTTTGGCACTGAGCTTGAGGCCATGGCTCTGACACCAGGCATCTGTCTCAGTGAATCCTTTCTGTAGGATGTCCACATCATTTGGGGACTTGACTATGGCTCCTAGTTTGCAGTCATCTGCGAACTTCGTTAGCCAGAGGTCCTCTGTGTTAGCCTGCACTTCAGAGAAGTAGATACCAAACAGGAGAGGACCCAGAATGGAACCCTGTGGGTACTCCACCTGTCACTGCTTTGAGGTCAGATTTAGAGTCTGCAACTTTTACAGTGTGGGTTCTGTCAGTGAGCCAGTTGGCAACCCATCTTGTGATGTAGGGATTTATACCTAGTTTAGTATGATTCCAGAATGGGGGTTGGTGTCGAAAGCCTTGGCGAGGCCAAGATAGGCTGTGTGAACCGAACCACCTTACCCTCATCCACGGCTTTGGTGACTGCCTCAAAGAAGTCAATCAGGTTCAGGAGGCATGATCTGTCTTTCACAAACCCAAACTGGGTGGGATCCAGAGTTTGGAGGTTACCAATGTCTTTGTTTATGAGTTCCATGATGATACATTCCATGGCCTTGCAGAGCAGGCTCTTCAGGCTAACAGATCGATAGTTCCCGGGATCAGTGGTGGCTCCCCTGGGAATGACACTATATACTGTTTATGAATACACTTATGTGTTTACTTGATTATAAAAGTAAAATACATGGTCATACTTACAAGTTTGGGAACTATTTATGTAATGTATTTACATGATGAAGCTTGCTGTAAGAAAAATGTTACATAGTTCTCCACAATGGTATGTCAAGGCAATAATACTTACATGCTACTGTTAATGCCAATACACTGATCAACTTAGGTGAATTCTCATTCAGATCATGGTTCGGTGAGGTCATCATTAATAACATCACCTACTGTCAGTTTGTAATGATGCCCATCACAAGGTCAATCTTCACTGGATTCCTCTTGGCAACTGGACAGCACCCCAGGGGTACCTTTACGGTTGAACCCAAAGCTCTTGTTTGCATTTTCCATGACTCTATTCCTACTTCCATAGGGGTCTCTAGGGTATTATTAATGCACTATTCCACCATTATGAAATGGGATAAGTCATCCTTCACTGTCAAGGCAGGAGACTCATCATTAATCCTTCTGTAGATATGGCTTCGACCATCCGTGCATGTTGTGGCACAATTATGAATATATTACTAGTATATATCTGGTCATTTATTTCTCTTGGTGCATACATCTGTCATATTCTTCTATGTGTCTGGTCTTCTATTCTTCCTTTGGCACTGGCTGTAGCACAGACAGTGGCCTCACTGGTGAAACTTAATGCAAATATGACAGTCCAGAGGCATTACACTAATGCTAATTAGCCATGTCTTCACCCCCAGTGGTATTGGCATCAGAATATCCTGCTATTAGTGTGATTGAAGGTAGGTGGAGCAAAGGTATGTGCAACTCTGGGAGCTTGTTTGCATTGCCTGGACGTGTGTGTGTGTGTGTGTGTGTGTGTGTGTGTGTGTGTGTGTGTGTGTGTGTGTGTGTGTGTGTGTGTGTGTGCGTGTGCATGTGCATGTGCATGTGTGCATGTGTGCGTGTGTGTGTGTGTGTGTGTGTGTGTGTGTGTGTGTGTGTGTGTGTGTGTGTTTTGGAAAGTGCCTGTACAACCGTTATGCATGAGTTGGTAGGCAGAACACTAGCATGGTCAGGTCTGATAGCGTAATGGTCACTAAAGAAGTGTTTCTGGTGGAATCTTATACTGTCTATAAATCTAAGATTACTGTTATCACACTATTTGATAGTTCAGCATTACCCAATTAGTCCCGTCTACAATACTTACTCAAAAACTAGAGTTAATCTTAAAGTTTTAGCAAACAACTCATGGCTCAAGGGCACCAAGAACAAGAAGTTTATTAAAAAAATAAGTTTCTGTACAACAGTGCTTACTTAGACATATTAAAATTTGGAGGGTAAGGGCAACAAGTACATTCACTCTAGGCATCACATGACCGGAATAAACCAATGATAACAGTGACTGCATAGCACATCTAAATCTTAAACAGACAATGTTAAAAAAACTTTTAAAATAGTTAAGAGTCTAAGACAATAATGTATGTCATGCCAGTAATACGACTGTCATTATGTTTAAATGCTTCCATTTTGAAAAGGAGTAACAACGTTTCGTTCAGAGATGCACAACTTGTACAATCTGAATGACAATTAAGTTTACTTTGAAAAATGCAGTTTGAACAATAAAACATCTATTTAATGGATCTAGATTTTAAAATGGGTTTCAAACTGCACATTCCATTTAATCCTGGAGGAGAATCAGCTTGAAATGTGCAAATTCAATTACACTCTTTTCTCTCTGCCCTTAGAAATTCATCCACACCCCTTACACTACCAGAAAGTAGTTCTAAAACACTAAACATAAAAATATGTGTGCTGTTAGCTTGTACTGCATGCTTATACAGAGCATTTGTTTCAACATGAGTACATATATCAGATAAGTGGGCTAACAGAACCAATGGTGTAATTGTTGGTGGAATGGTAGAATTTGATCATCTTATTTTATTTTAGCTTCTGGTTTCCCTAGAATGTGCCTTAAACTTCTTCCCACATTTCCTCCTGCATCTTTTGTGAGCTCTTTCTTTAGCTTTGACAGCCTACCTCACATGACTAAACTTTTGGAGTGGCTCTTTCCCACATGACTAAACATTTAGAATGGCTCTTTCCTCTTTCACCTTTTTTCTTTTCTTTATTATTGTCAAGCAGTCAAAGAATTGTTTCATAACCCATTCTCATAACATCTATGCTTCAATATGCAAATATTACTTAAATTCATTCTTAACAAGTTCCACCTGTACAACAAAATCTACAATTAGTGACACATCAGTGTTTTGCATGAATGTTTATTGCAAGTACCTCCTACTGTTAATTACTCTACATGATCTCTGTTCACTAATAGTGATTTAATACCTCCTACTGTTAATTACTCCACATGATCTCTGTTCACTAACAGTGATTTTGTACCTCCTACTCTTAATTACTCTACATGATCTCTGTTCACTAACAGTGATTTAGCACCTCGTACTGTTAATTACTCTACATGATCTCTGTTCACTAACTGATTTAGTACCTCCTACTGTTAATTACTCTACATGATCTCTGTTCACTATTAGTGATTTAGTACCTCCTACTGTTAATTACTCTACATGATCTCTGTTCACCAATAGTGATTTAGTACCTCGTACTGTTAAGTATTCTACATGATCTCTGTTCACTAATAGTGATTTAATACCTCCTACTGTTAATTACTCTACATGATCTCTGTTCACTAACAGTGATTTCATACCTCCTACTGTTAATTACTCTACAGGATCTCTGTCCACTAATAGTGATTTAGTACCTCCTACTGTTAATTACTCTACAGGATCTCTGTCCACTAATAGTGATTTAGTACCTCCTACTGTTAATTACTCTACATGATCTCTGTTCACTAATAGTGATTTAGTATCTCCTACGGTTACTCTATGTGATCTCTGTTCACTAATAGTACTTTTACCTGAAGTTCCCTTATACCCTCAAAACTGGATAAAACAGCACCCATACATTCCAGCAAGTTGACTAGATGCTTACTTGTCTAAAATGTCAAACACTCTCTTACATCACATATAATACACTGTTTGAAATATACTGCAACAGAATATTCAAATGTCCTTTCTCCCGCCCTCTTTTCTCTCTGTTTTTCTAAATGACCTATACCCAGACACCGTATCTCACCCTATCTATATACTAGTAATGTTCACATTTACCCCTGCAGCAATGCATGTACTTTCCCAATATTTCTCCCAAAATGTCTCACTGCCTTAAAACACATTACAACTTTACTCGGCAAAATGTGTTTTTTAAAATAGGATATAAATCAACTGCATGTAAATCAGTAACAGAATACCTGCCCATGGCTACTACCTTTGCAGCTCCCCTTTAAACGTTTTCTTGATGTGACTACAGTAGACTTCTGAGTATCAGAGAAAACATACAAACAGTTCATGGGACTATGATATATGTTGCATATAAAAGGCAGAAAAGCAGTTTTTATTGTGGATCTTTTCAATATTTGATTTCAGATTGTGGTAAAAGAAAACGTCAATATGGGGACATGGGGCATTTTGCAAAAAAATGTAATGGTTTTAATACAAAATGTGATACTGTTAGACATTTTTGGGTGGATTGTCTTCTTTTCCTAGATACTAGACCATCTGTACTGTATCTCTTCCTGTGCAGGGTGATTTTCCTATTAGTAAACTGAAGGATTTATTGTAGTTTGTTGAGTCAGTGGTTGTTGATATTCCCTTAGGAATGTTCGGTCAAGGGAACTTAGTGAAGCTGAAGGTGATACTACACTCGGTAATGTCAGACCGGCAAATAAAGGTAGATTTGTATGATAATTTACATGATGATGATGACTTCTGATAATAAGACGGAGAAGAGAACTTCTGGTTCTATTAGTAACTGTGTATAGAAAAGAAAATTTAGACAGGGTGCCAAGAAACAGGTTCAAAAAATGGGAAAGGAAAATATTGCTATTGGTTGTTTGAATGTTAATA
>NC_056731.1:358792127-358824627 GCF_019279795.1 Protopterus annectens | reverse complement strand
ACAATTCTGAACTATTTAAAGAGCTAGTTGCTTTATTTGATAGACATGGCATAGAATATATGTGTTTGATAGTAGAACATAATGATGTTTTAATTAATGAATTATCTGTTTCTGATATTGATAAAAGCATTTGTGAACATTTGCATTATGAACAACACAAATTTGAGCATGTGAGAATTTTTAAGAGTATGGAGCATCTAGTAAGTTCTATTAAACTTCGTAAAACTAAGAAACTGAATAGGGACAGAAATGATTATAGTAATGGCCTGGCATATCCCAGACCTCCCCCTTCCCAGGAATGGGGCAAAAAATATTCTAATGCTAATGGGAATTCTGGAAACAGTAACAGCAATGTTATTGATACTGACAATCCTTCTACTAGTAATGCTGGTCAGGTTTTTTTAGACACGGAAGAGTCCCCCCCCCCCCCTGAGATGCTCAGAGCGTCTGAGGAACAAAGGTCCCCAGGGGAACAACAATTGGGATATGGCCCCGATGAACAGGAACAGCCATTGGAACAGGGGAGGGATGGTGAAAAGATGGGGGGAAGAGGTACCAGTCCTGGAACAACAGGATGTAAATGTGACTTTAATTAACTTGTTGCATACACCACCAAACAATTTAGGTGATGATATGGACCATTTACTCCCACCCTGCCACATAGTTACCAACACTTTAGGTGACTTTAATGTGTACAATTTTTGCAGTATTGCTGTTAATTCTGAACACTGTGATTTATTTGCCAAAGGATTCACCTTTGTACCTCCACATCCCCTAAATGTTTCTAATACTCTTATGGATTTAAGAATGTATACACGTAAGCTGAACTTGAACATTCTTTTTAAAAACTCTGCACCTGGTTCCTTTGTTAACCCTTTAGCCATCTCTAGTACATACAACCCCCCCACTTCATCCTATTGTCCAACTTTTTGAGAATATGTGTGAGTTAGATATACGTAACTCTAAGCTTTCTAGTAGGAACTCTGACATGAAGGAGAGAAAGGTAATGGATGAAATAAAAATCTTTTCACAAAATGTTAGAATTATGAAACCTGATAAAGGTGGAGGTGTTGTCTTGATGGACCATGAGGACTATAACAAGAAAATGTTTTGTATTCTAGAAGGAATAGCATATTTAAGGTCATCCATTAATGAACTGAACACTTCTTACCAGCATATGTATTTATAGAGGGTTCAATTTCTATTGATGTGCTTAATTTTCTCTCTGTTCCCTGTCCTAAAATATCAGTCATGTTTGGGCTGCCAAAATTGCATAAAAATCTTAGCCAGCCACCCATGCGACCCATAGTAGACTCCAAGGGGTCCATTACCCACCCCCTTGCAAGATATCTGGACAATAAGTTATAAGAATACATATTGAGTGAGACACATATCTGCAAGGATTCATGGAGCTTCTTACAAGCTATGGATGAGATACCTTTTGAGGACACTTTTGTTTTTATTACTATTGATATTAAAGACCTTTATTCAGTCATACCTCACACAATTGGTTTGGAGTGGTTTACAGATTTCTTATATGAAAAAGACATCTCACACTTCCAGACCTTGGTCTTTTCACAAGTGATGGAAATTGTCCTTAAAAACAATTTCATTTTGTTTAACAAAGAAATTTACTTACAACAAGATGGGGTGGCTATGGGGTCTGCATGTGGTGGTTTATATGCAAATATTGTAGTTAGGCAATGGGAGAAGACATTTCTTTTTTCTTCATGTTATTTTGAGCACATCAAATTTTACAGTAGGTTTTTGGATGATATGTTTGTTCTGTGGGATGGACCTGTTGATACTATTGATGATTTTATAAACTGTATTGGAACCACCACAGAATTTCTAAAGTTCACCTATACCAGAGACCTTGACAAAATTTCCTTTTCAGACGTCTTTCTGGAAAAGGATTATGAAAATAAGAGGTTTGTTTCAAAAATCTTTAGGAAAAGCACATATTCGAACTCACTACTGCATTTTTCTAGCACACACCCAGTCAAACAAAAGAAAGCAATAGTTAAGGGACAGTTCATGCGTGCAGCCCGTATGGTATCTGGTATTGACGAATTTTTAGCTGAATCTGACAACTTGAAAAAATATGTTTCAAAAAAGAGGCTATCCTTGTAAGTTCATTAGTGATATAATGATTGAGGTGGTTAACGAGAGAGAGCGTGGGTTTTATGTACCTTTACTTTCTTGTAGTATGACTGACAGTGGTCCTTCCACCAGTAATCAAGAAAATGACAATGTTGCAAGTAAGAATGATTATAAGACTTCTTTCATCACTGTATTCACTCAAGATAGTTACATAGTAAGAAACATCTTAACAAAAAACTGGTCTATTCTGAGACATGACAAGAACATCAGACCACTAATAGGACCGCAACCTATTATAGTATATAGGAAAGGCAAGAACATGAAAAACATATTTGAGAGTAGTAACTCTTACCCAAACCACAGGTCAGGTTCTGTGAACAAATGTGGCAGATGTAACTATTGCAGTTACATTAAAGAAGGCAATATTTTTGACATTAATAATATTGAAATCAGAATCAATCAGAAATACAACTATAATTCGGAGAAAGTGATTTACTTGCCATGTGTACCACCTGTTCTTGCTTTTACATAGGCAAGACTGATAGAAAGTTAAAAAATCGCATATACGAACACCTATATGATATAAGGAATAAAAAAGAAACACATTCTCTTAGCGAACATGTTATGGAGTATAAGGACCATAAGTTCCAATTTTTTATTATAGACAATATCAGTACCAACATGAGGGGTGGTGCATGGTCACTATTACTTGAGAAAAGAGAATTATACTGGCAATTACGTTTGAATGCAGGGAACTGGCCAGGCCTGAATGAGCATATTTCAATTAGCCCAATTTTAAAACTAAAGGCACTAGAAAGATAAAATGTGTGTGTGTGTGTATATATATATATTTCTCCATTATGCATTTTAATATCACATGTTCAGTATTTGTTAAGTGTATTTATTTCTCTTAACATTTTCTACTATAGTTTTTAGTATTAAATGCATATATTTATTGTTTTAACACATTCAACATATTTAAATATTTATTGTAAATTGTCATTTTTATGAGGCAGTGTTTATATATAGTATGTTTTTAGGGTGGTGTGTTCCATGAACTTTTTTCAGTTTGTATAGTTTGTCTGCTTTTTAAATTCAGTGACTGTAAATATTGTGCTTTTAATGACATAACTGATTAGTTTAGAACTGGGTGGAACTTCCTGTTTGGACTGTATAAGAAGGAAGTAACTATGTGGGGTAAATTGTCGAAGTCTAGATTTTTCTGGACGAAAGCGCTCATCCTTGGATTTTTTGTCTGAAGTTAATAAAGTGGATTCTGCATTCTACAACTCTGTGGTGATTTGCAGCCTGCAATACTTTGTGGGTTCAGTTCAGCTACATCTTCTGACTTTTGTGTTTATCTCTTAGTTACTTAGTTAGACAAACTGATAGCCACAAAGTTCCTTTTGCTAATAAGATATTAGAGAAGACTCAATGCTGAATAAGGTTATGCTAATTTTCAGCTTAGATGAATATGCATTGTAGCTAAATAGTTCTATTATTAATTGTCAAATGTGAATGTATTTGATTGTCCAGCTGTTAAACTGACGTCTCTATGTATTTCTGTGGTTAAGCTACAGACAGTAAAATTAACCCATGTTTACTGTAACATAATTCACTTTTGAGGTGAGTAACAGCCATTAAGAAACAACATCAAATACAATTGGTTTTCAACAAAAATGCAAAGCTGTTAACCATAAATATTCAGTCCTAATAAACGATTTTATCAGAAGCAGAATCACAGATGTCTAATCCTTTCACTACAATTTATCCTTAAGGCAGTTTCATAAATTAAACCAGTAAGGTCTATTTATAGCATCTTAAAACAACAATAAATGAATACTGGGAATGTTCTCTTTTAGGGATTAAAAAGCAAAGGGACAAATACTAGGGCTAAGCTCCAGTTAACACCAAGATGTTACAATAAACCACTTCTAGGAAGAAAAGATGATGATGCTGTAAGCAAATGATCACAGGATGCTACTTTGTTTGAAAAAAGTATGCCTGCAGGTTACAATTTACAAGTAAGTTATTAGCTTCAGAACTGGTGGCAAATATCCATAAAGGCTGACAAGAACTTCCTGCAACTCCTTAGAATAACACAAAGCTTCCCAAGTAAATTACAAATTATGGGAAGGTTACACAAGTGTATGCTAAAAGTTGTTAGTACTTCTGATATTCATGTGCAGATTACAGATAGCAAACATCAGCCGGAAGTACTAAATGGTTCAAATAAAGGATTTATCATTTTTTTTATAAAAGTACAGCAGCAATATATCTTATTTACAACTGCACTGAAGAGGCTAACAAAAAAAGCAGCACAGATCCCGGTAGGAAGACATCATCATCATAAGTTAAGCTACATTATACTAAAAATTAGAACTTATCTAAGAGGTGGTTGTTAAAGTTATACACTTAATAGTGTCAGTTTCTTTGTGGAGACTACAGGTTAGGGTTTCTTATGAAATTAAAGGTATAAGCATCTTTCCTTACAGCTAAGTCAGGATCACATCTTCACTTGTCTTGCATACCAAACATAGATGAAAAGATGCATATTCCTGGACATGAGTGACACTTGTGGGCATTTTATGCTTAGAGCTATTTAGTTAGGTGTGAAATTACATAGCACAAATTTTCTCGACTGCAGCTTCTGTACAATTACCTATCAACACTAGGAACTTTTTTTCTTTCCCAAGGAAAAAGACCAACACACTTCACATGAAATTTAAGCCTTAGCTCTTAAGACCATTCTCATGTGGATATGGGTGGATTTAGTAATGATTTACTACACTACACACATTAAACATGTTTTCTTACTTTTCCCCATTCGGCTCCATGCCTGCTCCATTATGCTTTCATTCTGTAACAATTAAGGATGAAGTGGATGTAATGTTGCAGTGGTTTTAGTATTAACTACTGACCCTGCCGAATATTTATGACTTCAGGTGACAATAACACACACCAATGTCTAATATTTAAGTTTCCTCATCTAGTACAGTATGGCACAAATCTTTGGTCAACTATTACAAGTAAACCTTTCAACGTATGTTTACTCAGCCGTGATAAAACTACATATATAACAGTCCAATATTGAATTTAGTATGCAGTGGCAATTTGTCCAAGATATTAATACTTGTCCAGTTATCTTTATTTCTGTATGCTTTTCTGGAATGGGTAACCTACATAGGTCAGGATTAACAAAGCACTTGTCTGGTTTACAGAATATTTTACAATCAAATGCTCTCAGTGACACTGCCAGCATTGCAAAATGATGAGCTCATTTATGGTGTAGGTTTCCCTTTGTTAAGATAGGTAATCAGTGTTTTTTGATTCACATTTGGTAAAACATGTTGATCAAAATTAAAAAAAAATGAACACATCAGCAGCTTGTAGCAACAAACTGTCTTACGAAATTCCAGCACTTCTTCTCTGTCTGTTTTCTAAACACATATTTACATAACAAATGATGCAACAGGTGTGACATCAACCTGATGGCAATATTTATGCAAACCAAAAATGTGCACATTCCAAGACAAACTTTGCTTTCAGTGTTTATAAAGATCTAAATAGTATAGACAGCAGTTATTAGTTTGCAGAGTCTTTCACCATATAATTTATATGATCCATGTGTGATGATCAGTGACATTGCCAGCTATACCAGGAGAGGTAGGGCAGTGGATGTGTACCATATGGCAGCACAGCTAGCTGGAATTTTCTAAATAATTATATGTCATTTGTATATGAAACTGATTTGTGCAAATGCTTGTGTTGAAAAATGTATTTGTAAAGCTGCTTGTGCTAAAAATGTACCCACACTGTGCCTGCTGGACAGAAAAAGAAATATACATGGATTATGTATATGTTTTAACAGAGGATACTGGAAGTGAAGAGGGTGCTGGAGAACTTGTCTTGGACACTCGGCTGAGATCTCAACTCTACAGCTGTGCCAGTGAGGAGTCTTACTGGGAACCAGGAGGCACACAGACAGAGAAATCCAAACCCTGGACTGAGTGTGTTCCCTGTGTGCTCTCAGGAGAAATGGTGCTTGATGCAGACAGCTGCATCTGGAAATACTGAGTGTATCCATTTTTGTTCCAAGTGAATGTCCCTCTCCAGTGTCAGTGGTGAGGAATCAGGCTCCTTGATTACTGGCCCAGAGTGGGGATAACACATCATGTATGTTAGTTTCTGATCCATTATGAAATCAAGGAATTTTACAGCTATCCAACTATAATATTTTACTATATGCAGAAATACAAACAAGGTTTGACTTGTCCTCAGGAAATATCTTACTTCCTAATGCATTTAGCTTAGTTTTACCTGGGTTGAGCACAAGGCCAGTTAATTTACACAATTTCTTCAGTTAACCACTTTTAAAGAGGAAACTGACCTTTTCATGCAGCATAATCAACATACGAATTGCAGAAACACCTGCATAATAAAATTATAATAGCGTTTCCACCCACCTGCTACAGGTTCCTTACAAAAATATTAACAAGGAGCAATCCTTTAATCAATCCTTTGGTCATACCTACTGATAACTATAGGATGAGGTATGGTTTCTCAAATTTTGATATCTTGGAGATTGTTGATCAGATGATTCTGGTACCATTTTCTGACTAACTGGACTAGCTAAGTTCAATGAGTTTGAAAAACATACAATGCTCAACGTATTGATCACTACTGCAGTAGCCGTAATGATATGGGTTACATCCTGTCATGGATTTGACAATCAGCAAGATTCCAAAGCTTCAGGGCACCTTCCACATGCCCAAACTATCAGTCAGTTCAAGTGGAACTAACTAAAAAGGTTTGGCTGCCAAGTCCATCGGAGCTTTCCTGCTGCTAAGAGTACACTCCTCTGAGGCTTTCAAGGATTGATGGTCAGCTTGTGCTGTGAAGATAAGTTTGTGTTTTAAGTGACTGTTACAAATGTGTATTTTACTTTTAAATGAAAGTACACTTTTTCCTGTCAGTTTAAAAGTTGTTTAAATTAATTGAAACAATTTTTTTCTACATAGAAATTGTTTTTATTTTACTTTTTTGAGCTAAAAATGATTTAAAATGTTTTCACTGGTTTTGTGTGAAAAAGTAACCTTTAAAGACTTTTAAGTTTTACTGGACTTGGCTGCTTGTTATCCATAAGAAAGAGGAAACATTTTTTGGCTTGACCATGGAACAAACTACTGGTCCTATGATTGGTCCTTTTTCCAGCTTTTGCCACCACAGGAGGCTAGGAATTTGCCTCAGCCACAGGTGGGTGACTCTGCTGTGGCCATTAGCTGTTCCTCAGACCACATCTTTTATCCTGGATACCTTTGGTGTAGCACCTACAGCCACTATGGACCAGGGGTTAGCTACCTCCTCTGCAGCTGTTGGGGCCCCTCAGTGGGAAAGGAAAGGGCACTATTTTCAGTCTTGGAAAGGGGAACAGGGAAGCTGTCCCAGTTTTGCCAGAGCATTGTGTCTACCCCCTGAGCTGCTGCCATTAATCATACTGCTGGCCAAATTTTTCCTGTCAAAAAAAAAAAAAGAAAACTAAACGTGTATCAACTCCTCTTCCCCAAATTTTCTTAAACAGGAGTCTGGCCCAAGGTTTAATTCAGACTACTGATCCTTCTTATAAGGTAGTTTCTGGTAAAAGAAAAAGGGATACCTCTTTTCCTGAAGAGGTTTAAGAATCTGAATTTAGGTAAGAAGATGAGGGTCAGATACAGGGTTTTCTCCCCAGATTTCTGATTCACAGCAGTGCACAGTTTCTGGTTCTCCCTGTGGCAGCTTCTCTTTCTCTGAGAATATTTGCAGAATGTGCCTATGTTGTCAGTGGGTGTACACTGAGGCTTTCCTGTCCCTTAGAAAATACTATGAGCTGCTACAGAATGAATTTCCAGAAACTTAAGCCATTCTTCCAGTTCTTTCAGCTTTTGAGGATGTATGTGTCACTGCCTGCAATTTTATGATGGTTAGCCAACTGCCCCTAAAACGACAAATAGAATGTATGAACTTCCTCAATCTTGTAAAATTGTATGCACTCTTCCCAAACCTGATCCAGCAGCTCTAGGTTTAGTTAATCCCAGTGCCACTAAATTAATTCATTCTAATATTACTCTTTCTTATAAGGATGGGAAGATTACTAATAAGTATGAGAAAAAAAGTTTATAGTTCTGCACCTTTAATTTTCAGAACATTGCATTGTTAGGCTCTTATGTTAAAGTTTATATTGACTAATTGCTATAGTATAAGGACTGTTTTGTCTGCAGTTTCTTCTTGCGAGGAATAAATCTACTTTAAATAATATAGTTTCTTCAACTGTAATGTAAAAGTCACTACTCATTATTTACAGATTGTGTGTTATGTGTATAAATCAGTTGATAATTCTTTCGGGCTATGGCCACTGGTACTGTTTTGAGGGGGTCTGCCTGGCTGCATTCTCAGAATCACCCACATGATGTTAAAAATGGGATTTTAAATCATTCTTCTTTGGTCTTCAGATCGTAATTGCAAGAGTCAATATATCAGCCCAATAATACCCACAGAAGTTATGGTTCATCTTGTAATGGGCTTCTTATAACATAATCTCCAATTTTATCCCATTGTGATGAGGAAACAGAATGGCAAAGTTCAAATTACGAACAAATAACTTAAGATCCACAAGCGTCTCAACCAAATTAAGTCTGGTAGAATTAAAATGATTATGTTCCAATATAATTATTGTACCTATTTGTTGGGAGTCTAATACTGATTCCGTATGTTCTGCTTTTTGTCCTATTAGTGATAGTATTCCGGTAATTCTTGTTGTTGGTTGTCATGCAACTGCAGTGAGTGACCACTTTTTTTTTTTTTTTTCTGCTAATCTCATTGACCTGCAAGGTACTGGGGACAAAAGTTGTTCTCCCTCAAGAACCTTTGACTGCTTGTAGTTCTCAGAAGGATAATCATAACAGTACTGTACCTATTTTCAATGTTTGTAGTTGGAAAAGGAAACTTTTTTGTTTTTATAATCCAAGTCATCTCTCATTAGTTTTTGTCTTTCCAAGCTTTCATTTCTTTACATTTGTTGTCAGTCTTTTTGAACAGTTCATCATAGGTCACCCTGTGTACTGGGAAAGTCAAATCATCTGTAACAGAAGTTTTTAATTGTTCAATGTCATCCTTCAGTGCCATCTTGTTTCTTTTGTTCTTCTTAACTAAAATTTTCATGTAGGCAACACCTTTTGCAAATCAAAAAATTCAATTAATTCACTATGCAGCAGGGAACCTTCCTCCATCTCACTGGGAAAATGTCACATCCTTAAACCTTTAGGTACATGGTTGCACAAAATACTTTTGTAAAAGAAGTAGTTATCAAGTTGTAAAGATGTATATATTAATAGCTATTTGTCCAGAACCTCATAACTGAGCCAAGGTCAACAACATCTGTTCTGTTAGAGGACTTTACCATCTGGTCAAGCCATCTCTTCTAATTCAAAGGTGAATTTTCATTGGAAGGACCAGTCCTCTCAGTCTTCCTTTCAGTGTTGTTGTTGTACCTGCCACCTGTCACAGCTGCATAACTCACAAGCTGTTTTCTTGCATTTCTTTAACGTTTGACACATCTATCCCAATAACATGGGTAAGCTGTTTTATAAGTAAGGTGAGATTACCCAAAACAGCTGAAATTTGTAAAGAATCAACCACGCCTGTTTTAGTGATGAGTTCCTGGGACATATCCAATAATATGTAAGAACCAAAGCAAAAAACACTGAAATGTGCAATTGCATACAGTAAATAGTAACCTTAAATGCAGTTGTCCCTGCTGAAATCACCAAGTACAAAACAAATATCAGTGGTAATACAGAGGGCTTGGGTGAAGTCTGGTATCCTACCTGTGACACAGGGGGTGACAGGACTAACAAAAAACAGATGTACAAAGGATTAGTCTGAATACAGTCACTTCACCCTGTGCTCTTTTAGAACAAGAATACTCATCCATCTACCTACTTAACTGAATAAACCAATTGAAACTTCAACAAGGTGTCCTTATTCCTCCCACAAGAAGGGTAGCAGAGAGTGTCTCCCAGATCTGCTAGCTAAAGTGATTTTATCTGGACTAATCCTTTGTACTCTGTTTCACTTACAAAACAAAAGGGTGTTAGGTTTAGCACTTTCATCCTTTATTTCAGACTTCTTCAGAGCCAAAAGCATCCACTGGTAGTGAATATTTAAATAACCTATGAATTCATCACATGGCACATCAGTATAAAGTAAAATAATAATATTAATTGTATATGTATAAAACTCTTAATTTATAACTTTGCAGCTTTTAACCTTACAACACTCATAATATTCATGTCATGATTCAAACCATTTCATACCTTCTATCAGACTTAATTTAGTTGGCATGCTTGTAGATCTTAATTATCTATTCGTGATTTGAACTTTGACATTCTGTTTGAGAATAATTCTATCAACAGTAATACTAACTTGGTTTGTAAGAGAAAGTGTACTTATAAACCCTCCCCCTATATCAAGCATGTGTGATGTATGAAAAATTGATCAAAAATGATCTTAGAGCCTTGGATTCTTCCAAGGTGACAAGTAGGTATTATAATTTGAACAATCAAGAAAGACTTTTACTGAAGGAAATTTCAGCTAATAAAACATTAGGATAATGAAATAATAAGGGTGGGGGTAAGTGATTATGGATTGAGTTGACTATGTCAGTAGGATGAACAACATCCTTATGAATTCAGACGAATACAGACTTGTCTAAAAATTAAATTAATGTGGCATATCGTGCAAATGACTTGGCGTTATATGACTTGCAAGTTAGTAATGAAATAACTGGTGGTTTGCAATGTTTTTTGTAGGCTGTAAAATCCAGAATACCTGCCAGTTTTGGTATACCAAAGATTCACTTTAATTTATATGATGCACTATTAAGATCAAAAGTTTCTGCAGATCGGTCTAAAACTTAATCCTTGGCAAAATTCATAGATTCAAAAGATAAGGATTTTTGTAAGAGTATTAAACATTTACTAATAGATTCTTGGGACTATTTGAAACATATTAACAAAGTTGAATTCGATGCTGATGTTAACTTTGTGACTGTGGATATTAAGAATTTACTCAAGGTAATACCTCATAAGATAGCAATGGAATGGGATGGTTTATTGAAAATATAGTTGATTACAAGGAGGTGCATACCACTAATATGAAATTAATTGAATGTTTTATGAAATTAGTATTTACTAAAATTTTATTTTCTTTGAAGGGAGTACTTCAAATAGATCAGTGGTGTAGCATTGGAGGAAGTGTGTGTCTCAATATTTGTGAACATGATTTTGATATTTTGGTAAAACAAATCTGTTTTCAACAGCCCTTTCAACACAAAAAGAAATCTATATTTACATTTTTGGACAAAAAATTTAATACGTAGAATGGGAATGAAAAATAATTGGATGAATGTATTTATTATATTAACTAAACTACAGAATTTTTAAGCTTTGCACGCTCAATTTCTGATGTAGGTATTAATTTTTTAGATGTTTATTTAGATATGAATTCAACCAATAAGTGCTCCCAGTCAAAAATGTAGTGTAAAGTGATTTTTAATAAGTTTTACTTACACTATAAAAGTTATCACCCTTATTTTCAAAAAAGAAGTCTGGATTACTTTTGACAAAACAATTTTTTTTTAAATTAAGTCGACCATATTTTATTTTATTTTTATTTATTTATTTTACATTTGTTAACCGGGTTAGTCTGGCTGAGCTTTTGGCTCATTCACAGCAGTGATGCAGGGAGAAAAGCTCCTATGGACTAGAAAACAATTTATTAAATTTTAGTAACATAGTAGTAACAATCAGCTATAAGATCTTACAAGCAGAGACCTGGAGAGAAAAAAAGCTTCTCAAGCAATTCAATTATACAGAGTATTAACAATTGGCAGACAAGTATGTGAGTTGTTACAAACAAGGTTTTAAACAATTAGCAGAAGAAAATGTGACTAGTTACAATATTATTTAAGCTGCTTAGAGCAAAATGAGTTAATAGTTAGGCAGATGCTTATTTAAAGTGGGTAAGATCTAGTTGTATAGGAGTTTGGAAACAAGAAAGGAAAGTAGGAATGGCTAGTAGATGTAGGGGAAGTAGAGTATAGGAGACAGACTAGACAGGGAGGTTGTTTTGAGACTATAAGAATTAAGAGTGGTTGGAGATAGAGGAAGGAAAGAGGTAGAAGAGGCAGGGGAATAGTATTAGAGATACATTAAGAGTGAGGTGGTGAAACAGGAGAAAAGATGGTGGTTTCAGCGTGGTTGGCTACAGTGGCAAGACCATTTTGTTTTTAGGTATTTCCTTGTGGGTAATTTGAAACCTTTGCTATGCTGGAAGGATTTTATTTCCAAGGGGAGTTGGTTCCAGGATATAGCTGGGTTATAGTTATAGAGAAGGCAGCCTATTTTGGTTTTGGGTTTGTAGATGTCTAATAATTCTTGATTTGAGCTGTGTAGCGTCCTAGCAGGGGAATGTTTGGATATGATAGTGGAGAGGCTGGGGCAGAAGGTGGGTAGATAGAGGATAGAGTGGATGATTTGTAGTTGGTATAGTTGGAGCAGCTGAGGGAATTCTAGCCAGTCTAGTTGCTGTAGTGCTAAGCAGGGGTGTGACTTGTAGGTTTGGTTAGCTGCAAATCTGGCAATCTTATTATAGGTAGTTTCAAGCTTGGAAATAAGTGTAGAATTTAGGTTTGTGAATATGTGGCAGCTGTACAGGAGTGTTGAGAGTAATAAAGCCTGGGAGAGAGTTATTCGGGCAGTGTTAGTTAAGTATTTCTTGCTACGGAAAAGGTGTCCAAGTTTCTGATGAGTTCTTTTTACCGAGTTAGTAATATGGAGATCAAACTTAAGCTGATCATCTATTGTAACACCTAGCAATTTCGTACTAGAGTCAGCTGAGATGATAGTGTTGTTGCAGGATAAGATGATAAATGTACTTTTGAGTGTGGTGATGTTTTTGGGGGAGGAAGAGTAGGAGCTTATATTTTTTTTGGATTAAGTATTGGTCTGTTATCACTAAGCCAAGTCTCAATGGTGTGGAAGGATGCCGGGGTAGTTGAGTGGAGGTCAGTTGGGTTGTCAGCAATGGTTATAACAGCTGAGTCATCAGCATATTGCACAAGAGATGATTGGGGACAAGAGGAGTAGAGCAAGTTGGTGAAAATATTAAAGAGTAGTGGTCCAAGTATGGACCCTTGGAGGACTCCAATTTGTACAGTGAGAGGGGAAGATAGTGCAGAGAGCCATTTAACTGATTGCTGGCGGGTTGAGAGATAGCTGCAGAACCAGGAGATAGTAAGGGGAGAGAAATGTAAGTTAGTGAGTTCATCTAGGAGGAGTGGGTGAGAGACAGTGTCAAAGGCTTTAGAAAGGTCAAGGAATAGGCATGAGACAAGTTTACTGTTATCCTGAGATAGGGAGACTATGTTGATGAATGATATGAGTGCAGTAGTTGTACTATGCTTAGGACGGAAACCATGCTGTGTGGGTGTGAGAAGGTTTTCCTGGTGAAGGTAATGCATTACCTGCTTGTGAATGCATTTCTCTATGATTTTTGAGAGTGGAGAGAGTATGGCAATTGGTTTGAATTATTTGGATATGTCTGAGGAGTTGCACCCTTTGTGAATGGGTAGAGTAAAGAAATTCTTCCATACAGTGGGGACATAGGATTCAGAAATGGATCGTTTGATTAAGATGGATACAGGACAGGCAAGAGGTACAGAGGCAATCTGCAGGAAGTAAGAGGGTAGCTTGTCAACAGATGGGGAGCAAGGTTTAAGTTTAGAGAGTAATGACTTCACATAGTTAGTTGATACTGCCTTTAGAGAGAAGGAGTTAGGAGGGTTTGGAATAGGTATAGAGTTTGTGGGGGTGCTAGTGTTGTTTCTGGGGGTGAGAGAATTTACTATGGAGGTTACTGAGTTTATAAAATGATTGTTAAATTTGTTGGCTATGTCTTCAGGTGTTGCATTGGGACATGGGTTAGGAGAGGAAGGGTTTCCTGGATGAAGAGTTTGTTTAATAGAGCTCCACAATTTCTTTGGGTCTGATTTAAGAGTACAGGGAGGATTGGCATGGAAGTTTATTTTGCCATAATGGATGATTTTATTTTATTTTATTTCTGAGTTCTTTATATTTTTGAAGAAGAGAAGGGGTCCTAGTTTTAGTCCATATTTTCCAAATCCTATCCCGTTCTTTCATGAAGGTTCTGGTAGATTTAATGAGCCAGGGAGCAGTACTAGATTTGATTCTAATTGTGCGAAGAGGAGCAAGGGAGTTAAAAATGTTTAGGAATGTAGTGTTGAAGGAGTGGACAGCTTCATCTAAAGGAAGAGTGGTGAGGTAAGCCCAGTTAATTGTGAGAGTTGGTGAATAAAGGTGTTAGGACAGAAATGAGAAAGTCAGTGGGTGGTAATAAATTTGTTAGGTTTGATAAGGTGGGGAGTATGTCTGGTAACTGTTATAGGGCAGTGGTCGCTGAGGGCATTTGGAAGGGTTTGGGAGTTATGATAGTTCTGAGGGTGGGGAACCAATATCCAGTCAAGAAGAGAGCTAGGTAGGTGAGATTTATTAATGTAGGTTTGGGTTGTGATTAGCTGCTCAAACCCATGTAGGTTTATACAGGAAGTAGTGTTGGGAGCTTGTATTGTAAGCCAATCAATATTTACATCTCCCAGTAAACTTATTTCATTGTGGATGGTATGTGAGAGGTGGGATAGGATGTTCTCAAGTATGTTAATATTATCACCAGGGGGCATATAGATTGCTGTGACAGTTATGGAGTTGAAACTGTTAAGTTTGAAGTTGGTCAGTAGGAGTTCAGCTGGTGAGAAGAAGGGTAAGTCTAGTGTGGGACTGATTTGGGAGAGACAATTGGAGTAGAGTATGGAGACTTCTCCTTTTCTTTTAGGTCGATCTAATCTAAGGATATTATAGCCAGGAGGGATGATTTCACTGTCCAGATGGTGTGGTTTTAACCATGTTTCAGTTAAGGTAACTATGTCAGGAGTATAGTTAGCTATCCAAGCATGGAGTTCTTGAACTTTATTTACAAGGCTCCTGACACTGATAGATAGAGCAGAATTGTACTTGTTTTTGTGGGTTGGAGAGGTTGGCAGGGTTAGATACAGGGGGGTTATTGTTCAGGGTAGTGTCTGTAGGGCCTGGGTTAGGATGAATGTCACCAGATAGATGTAGAGGTTTGTAATGGGGTTTTAATTTGAGTAAGTAGACTTTGTTTTTTTGCTTTAAAGGGGAGGTGGGATATATTTTTATTTTAGGAATGGGAGTGGTGGGGGGAAGGATGGAGGGACAAATTAATAGATAGGGTTGTGGTGTAGTACTTGAGTTAAGGGTGGTGTTTGAGGGATGGAAATAGGGAGTAGGTAATTGTGAGTGATAGGAGGTGAGGTGATAGAGTATAAGGAGTAGAGAAGGTAAGAGTATAGTTTAAGTTGTAAGATACATGTCACTTTATGGGATGTAGAACAGAGGAGGAGAGGAAGGGGTGGGAGTAAGGTATAGCAGTCTTTGATAGTGGAGAGTAGGTATGTGTGGGGAGGAGCAAAGAAGGGAGGTAGTATGAGAACATGAAGTAGAGGGGGTGGGGGATTAGGGAGGAAGTGAGGGGGTGTGGTTGTATGGATAGGTATAAAAGTAATGATGGGGGGATGGGTTGAGAGCGAAGTGAGCAAAGAAAACAGAGCGGGGCTACACCTTCCAGATAGAACTTAGCTAAAAACAACTATCTATCAGCTAGTCCAGGGACACTTACTAGAGATGCTACACCTGGAGGGCTTTCAGCTGCAATTAGAGCAAATATGGCATCCAGGGCTTTTTAAACCTGTGGTGTGTTGTACCTGAGCAATCACTTGGGGGGTGGGGGAAGGGAGGGAAACCTTCAATTGGAATTTAAAGTAGCAGGGAAGAATCCAAGGGACTCTGCTAAACCTAGCTAATTATCAAGGACAGCCAAGGAAATAAGGTAAACATACAGGCACCCTTATTCAAGGACTGGAAGATTCTCCAAGAATAACTATGTGTAGGAATACACAACAGGTGGAAGTTGTATGTTGCTT
The DNA here is from genome assembly GCF_019279795.1 of Protopterus annectens. NCBI lineage: Eukaryota > Metazoa > Chordata > Ceratodontiformes > Protopteridae > Protopterus > Protopterus annectens. The sequence goes on along the minus strand of NC_056731.1, from coordinate 358,808,408 downwards.
ACTCATCTGCAATGGCAGATTTTATTCTCTTTTATATTTGTATTCCCCTTTGCTCATTGTTTGCTGCACACAATGTAGCTAAAAATAATAGCAGCTGGAGACTTTGCACCCCTGTTTGGTGTTTAGTGAAGAACAAGTATTGAGGAGGAGGGACTGAAGGCTATGACTATTGAGAGGGGATAAATACCTTCACATATAACAAATTATCAACAGCGAAATGGAACGAAAGGGGTGGGGTGGGATAAGAGGAAGAAGGTTTGCAGCTATTGCCCCTGGGGTATGCACTCTAGCTGACTAACAGATTTTAACAAGGCATAACAGTAGTTATAAAAGCTGGCACCTACACTACACAATCAGCAAAAACAAGGTTCCCAGAGTTAAACCAGGGGCTGCAGTCTATTTTTGGATGATTGCTGGTAAGAGTTTTCTTTGCTTTTAGCTGGAGTGAAAGGATTCCTTGCTCACACAATTGTGGGGGGGGGGGGGGAGGGCCCAAATCGATCAGGTCCTCAGTGGCTACTACACAAGTGGCAACAACCAAGGTTCCCGGAGTTAAGCCAGGGGCTGCAGTCTATTTTTGGATAACTGCTGGTAAGAGTTTTCTTTGCTTTTAGCTGGAGTGAGAGGATTCCTTCCTCACACAAGTGGGGAGGGGGGCCCACAGTGATCAGGTCCTCAGTGGCTACTACACAAGTGGCAACAACAAGGTTCCCGGAGTTAAACCAGCGGCTGCAGTCTATTTTTGGATGATTGCTCATAAGAGTTTTCTTTGCTTTTAGCTGGAGTGAGAGGATTCCTTGCTCACACAAGCAGGAGAGGGGGACCCAAAGCGATCAGGTCCTCAGTAGCTAAGAGATGCTACACCTGGAGGGCTTTCAGCTGCATTTAGAGCAAATATGGCATCCAGGTATTTTAAAACCTTTTGAACCATATAAAAGAAATGTTAAGTGAATAGGGTTACCCTGAGGTCCTATTTTATGGTATAGCATAAGAACAGGTACAGTTGAGAGGGTCTGATTAGTCATCTAATTTAAAGAGTAACAACATTTATAGTCAAGTAGGTGGTATTGGTATGAACAAAAGTTCTGATAAGAGAAATATCAATTAATTCAATCATGCCATGGTGTCAAATTTTACAGTAGAACATTCTAGGTGAAGGGATGTTATTGTTACATGATGATTTGTATTTACATCCTTTGACATACCTACTGTCATTATAAGGGAGCAAGATTGTTTTTAAGCTATCCAACCACATGAAAGAGAAATATGAAAATACTGGTAAGATGAGTTAGAAGGAATACCAAGGTACTATTAGGTTAATTCCAAGAACAAAAAAGTGCAGCCGCTGTGCACAATGCATGTAAATTAATGAATATATATGGAAGAAGGACATTTTGAGTAAGGTTTTAAAGGACAAAAGTAATAGTGATTAAGGGACAAAGATGGTGATTTATTTGGCTTTGTGCTCTAGTCGTCCCACTTTTTATGTTGGCAACCTGGTTCAAGGCTCCGGAGAGCACCCCACCACTACCGAGCTATAATTCATATGCCACCTTTTGGCTCCTAAACCTGGACCAAAGCACTGAAGGCAATGGTGTCTCCATATTCATAAAGGATATGCACACCTCCAGACTAGTAGCCCAGCATAAAGCATCAGAGATGCTTCAGGTATTACTAACACTGGGTAAAACTGCACTCCAGGTTGTAGCCTGCTATAGATCCCCCACCATGTCCCAAGAATCCCACTCCACATTCCTAAACACACTGGAAAATATTATACTGGAAGACTTTAACTACCCCACCATTAAATGGGAAAATTACTCATGTACCAACACACTTGCTCAATGTTTTCTGGAATTCATTAATTCCAAGGCCCTGGCCCACCTTATTCTTACCCCCACCAGGGATAGAAACATCCTTGACCTGGTCAATACTAACATGGGCGACCATTGCTCTACACCAATAATCAACTCCTCCCTATTCATATCTGACCACAAGCTAATCAACATGGATATCCACATCCCACCCTCACGCCCCCTAAAGGAAACCACTGTAAAAAACTTCTCCAAAGCCAATTTTGGGCTTCTAAAAACAGAGGTGGCTAACTTCACGACACCCATGCAAATGGAAGATAGGTGCATGACTGCTAAATCATATACCAATGCACTATATGAGCACATACACGAGTGCATGGAACGGGCCATACCAAGCAGAACCAAGATGCTCTCCTCCAACAAAAAAGCCAATCTGGTGGTCCCCCATAAACAAACTCTACAACAGAAGGAAAAAACTATTGCAGAAACAGGTGACTTCCCAAGACTGGAAAAACTCCCTTGATAGCCTCGGCAAAATACTGAGATCCATCATCAAATCCTCTAAAGCTACCTATGAAAACAAAATAGCTGCAGATTCTAAAGACATCCACAAGGAATTCTATAGCTATGTCAAGAATCTACATGGAAATACTCAGATCTGCTATGAGTTACAGCACAATGGCAACACATATACAATACCAACTGATATTGCCAACATATTGGCTGACAGGTTCAGTGCGAACTTTACCCCCCATTTCACCCCATAAATGGCCTATCACAATACCTGAGGAATTTAAAGTCCCTATTATCACAGCTTCACAGGTAAAAAACGCACTGTCCAAAGCCAAGAATACAGCTTCCATGGGACCTGATTATATCCCTGGCTGTGTTCTACATGAATTACAAAGTGAACTGGCACCACACCTGAGTACCCTGTTCAGTCACAGCCTCATTTCAGGCTTTGTTCCTACCGAATGGCGCACTCCATAAAGGGGAAGTGACTACAGACCCTGAGAACTACTGCCCCATTAGTCTGACGAGTCTGATATGTAAGGCTATGGAGCACATCATTATGGACCTAATAAATAAGGACACAGGGAATCACCAAACTCTGGACCCCACGCAGTTTGGGTTTGTGAAAGGTAGATCATGCCTGCTCAACCTGATAGACTTCTTTGAGTCTGCCACCAGAGCTGTGGATGAGGGCAAGGTAGTTCACGCAACCTATCTAGATCTTGCCAAGGCTTTGAACACCATCCCTCACTCAGGAATCATAGATTCACTAAACTAGGCCTAAACCCCTATGTCATAAGATGGATTGTCAAATAGCTCACTGATAGAATGCACACTATGAAAGTAGCAGACTCCAAATCTGACCACCGACCAGTTACAAGTGGTGTCCCACAGGGATCAGTCTTAGGTCCTCTATTGTTTGACATCTACTTCTCTGAAGTTCAAGCCAACACAAAAGGACCAAGTTCACAGAAGATTTAAAACTGGGAGCCATTACTGGTTTTTCAACTGATGTAGACATTCTACAAAAAGGCCTCACTGACACCAGTGACTGGTGCCAGAACCATGGCCTTCATTTCAATGCCAAAAAGTGCATTGTCATTCCCTTTGGGAAAAATTCGGCGTCCATGAACTACCACATAGGCGGTAGTCCACTAAATACCAAAGGTGTAATAAGAGACTTAGGGCCACAGGTTGACAGCAACCTCTCCTTTGAAAACCACATTGCCACTGTAGTCAGAAAGTCCTTCTATGTGGCACATCTCATTACAGAAGGTTTCTCATCCAGGAAGAAAGAGGTCATAATCCCTCTCTACTTATCCCTCATTAGGCCTATTATAGAATACGCCCCATTTGTTATGTACCTCACTAGACACCTACAACAACTGGAAAGCCACAAAAATACCTCACTAAGAGGATCTTAGGCCTTAAACACATGCCCTACACGGACAGACTCAAAAAACTCCATGTCTCTTATCGCCTACTTAGAGGCGATCTCTGCTTGACCTACAAAGCCATGTCTGCTAGATATGCTACACCTAAAGAAATCTCAATCCCTCTGCGCCACTCGCTCCAAGGACCTAAACCTCAATACCACAATAAACAGAACATGCTGGAGGGACAGGTTCCTAACCCAGAGACTTCCCATACTCTGGAACAAACTTCCCATTCACGTCAAGCAGAGCACTTCACTGGCCTTCTTTAAGAGAAATCTTGATGAGTGGATGGGCAATAGGAAGTTTACCCTGGGGACCACTTCAGTGGCCTTGCTTGACAGAGGCACTGGGAACTAACTTTGGGCAGTATGATGCCAGGCAATCTTCTTGGCCTAGGCCTATATAGGCTCCAGGGCCATTAGCCTAGTACACACCTGTGACCCTATAAGACAGAAAAGGGTTTAAGAGTAGATATACACCAGCACTATTACAGTATCTGTAAGAAAAATATGGTTAGTACCCTGTGAAAATGGCAGTTAAGGTTAAATACTTGTCAACCTCTTGGGTTGAATGACAACATAAATATTTTTGTGTGTTTTAAGGTTAAAAGCAGTGAAGTTATAAATACATTACTTTATACATATACAATTATTATTAGTTTTTTCACTTTTTAAAAGATTTTACTTGATTTGGATGTTATACTGATGGGTTTCCCCTTTAAAAATGGGATGCATGTCCCATGTGACAAGTTCATGGGTTATTTAAATGATCACTACCAGTAAATGCTTTTGGTTTTGAAAAAGTCTTAAATAAAGGACAAAAGTGCTTAACCTAACATCCTTTTCTTTTGTATGTGGTGATTTCAGAAGAGACAACTTGCATTTTAATGTTAATATTTAAATAACTAATTTAATTAATTAATTAAATATTATATGTATATATACATATATATATATATATATATATATATATATATATATATATATATATATATATATATATATATATATATATATATATATATATATATATATATATACATATATATATATATATATAATTTAATATTAATTATTATTTTTTTTAATTTTAATTTAATATCCGTGCAAAATAATCTTCAAATTGTCAGGAATCAGTAACTTGGGTGAGAGATCTCTTATAAAAGCTGGAATTCCAAAAGAATATTCACAAGTCTTTTTTGATACCTTCATATAAGACTGTGTTCCTGGGGTATCAGTTAGATACATCAGTTCAACCTTTTCTTCTGTAGAAAAAAAAAAAACAGATCTATAACATTATCTGTTTCTAAGGTCTTCCACTCAAGTTTCAGTCAGTTTGAGGGAATACCTCAGGATTTTGGGTCTCATGGCATCTATGATTCTCATGATACCCCCAGCAAGACTCCACAAGAGAAAAATACAAAGGTATCTGTAGTCTCTTCAGTCCTAGCACCAAAAACCTTTGTCTCTTTCAAATTCCAGTGCTGCGATTTGTCTGAAGAGAAATCACTTGATGGAGACAGCAAATATCTATACATCCAGGTCTCCCCTTCTCCCTTCCTGTTTCAAAGCAATCAGTTACCACAGACACTTCAGACTTTGCTTGGGAAGCAGTTTTAGGAGGGATAAAAGTGCAGACTGTGGGGGACACCAAGGACAGACACAAGCACAGAAATATAAAAGTGATGCTTGCCCTGATCAAGAGGCACTCAACTCCCTAAATCATCTTTGGATCCTGGGACCTCTTCAAGTTGTTACAGACAATGCCACAGTCATGTGGTACATCAACAAGTAAGGGGGAACCAGGTTGCAACCCCTTTGCAGTCTGGGTAAGTTAGCATGGGATATAGTCTCACTCTACAGGCATCCTACATTCCATCAGAGCAGGGCAAGGGCAGACTCTCAGAAATGGAAACTTGATGGGGGGGGGGGTCTTCTGAGATTCAATCCATCTGTGGGGATCTCCTTAAGTAGACCTAATTGCCTCCTCTTTGAACAATCAGCTGGCAGGATTCTACTCTAAAACTCCAAGCAAGAAGGTGTGGAATACAGATGCCTTTTCTTTTCCTTGGGCATGAATGTTCCTGGATGCTTCTTCACCAATATCCAGGAAAATCTGAAGAAGGAATCAACCAAAATCATTGTAGTGATTCCCTTCTGTCCCAGGCAATAGTGATTCTTCCTTATTTTGGATATGGCCAGTGGCCAGGAACAGGAGTGTTTGATACACCCTGATCCCAATTAACTTCAACTGACTGCTGGATGACAGTGTATTAATTGCCTTTAGTCACAGGTTTACTGAGGATGTGCAGCAGGTACTAGTGGAGACAAGAAAGCCTCCTACTGGAAAAAAATTGTATATTAGCAATTGGAAAAGGCTTTCTAGTTGGTACCAACAACATAACCAGTACCCATCCAAGGCTAGTTCTGTTCTCGGGTTTTACAATCTTTGTGTGGGTTACTATCTTATGGCCTTTTTTACTCCTTCATCAAGATTCATTTATCGACCATTTCAGCATGTCTGTCCATGGATCCTGGTCTTTCAATGCATTCTCATATCAAAATGTTTTTCAAATGGGTTTTGCATTAGAGGCCTCCAAGAAAATTGGTATGCCTTCTTTGGGATCTTACTTTTGCGTTAGAGAAACTAGCATGTCCCATTTGAACTACCTAATCTGGACAACTTGAGCTTCTTAGCATGTAAAACAGTTTTTGCTCTGGCCTCTGTAAGAAGGGCACCTGCACTGCAAGCTTTTATGGTGAGTCAACCCTATCTCATTTTCCACACAGACAGGATTTCTTTGAGAACAAATCCTTCTTTTATGCATGAACTGGTATCGGAGTTTACTTGAAGCCAAACTATTAGTCTCCCCATTTTCGTTCCTGAACTTAAAATTGAGGGAGAAAGGATACTCCATACCTTGGATGTTCACAGACAACTTAGGCACGTTCTTGAAAGAACTAAATCTTTCAGATCTTTGGATCAAGTGTTCACTTCTTATGATGGCAAGAAAAAGGGCAATCTGTGTTAAAACTGACTATTTCCAAAGGGTTGTCTAAGGCTATTACCTTTTTGTTATACACACCACATCAAAATTATTCCAGGCAGGGTCAAGGCCCAGTCTATGAGGGCCTTGGCTTAATCTATGGCTTTTTGGAAATGGTTATATTCTAGAAGTATTCTAGAAGCTGCTACATGGTCCTCTGCAAACTTCTACAAAGCACTATAAGCTTGATTCCTTCTCTAGGTTTAGATGAAGCTTTGCTAGGACTGTTCTCTAGGGGCTCCTGGACCAGTGTCCTTTCACTTTCCAAATATAGTTAGCTAAGATAATTTACCCATATAGCTAAGGCTACTGCAGCAGTGATCAATATGATGAACATAGTACAGTAGTGTAAGTAAATTTAACATAACAGTAGATATTCCAATGATCACTGCTGCCGTATCTACTCTCTCCCTCCATCCCCCTTGTCCCTTTGTGTGTTGTTTATTCCTGGGTATGACTTTTTTTTTATTGTTGCTCCTAGCATTGTCCTTTCAGGGTCAGGCTCACTTTCTCTGTTGGTGTGAAATCTCTGAAGGGTTTGGTGCCCAAACTTGTCTTTTCAGGCAGCTCAAATCTAGCTGACTGACAGTTTGGGCATGTGGAAAGTGACCTGAAGCTTTGGAAGCAAGTCACCTATTATATCCTCGACAGGATATAACCCATACAGCAAAGGCTACTGCAGCAGTGATCATTTGAAAATCTAGTGTTAAGGTAAGTTTACTTACACAACTGTACTTTTGAGTTTAACATGGCCAGATGCTTTGGTCAGGTTAAGAAACATTATACCTGCAAAAAGACTGAATCAGATCACCAGTCAGATCTATCAGTGTAGTAAGACTTCTGCTTTAATAAGATAATTCTTATTTGTAGACAGAAAAAACAGAGATTACTTACACAGTTACTTGGCAATTAACCACAATTCCCAGATCTTTATCAAGCCATGGTAATGTAATCACCTTAACGGGAGCAGTGCTTTAATCATATGGAGGGACTATAACAGTTATACATTTCCACAACCACAGAATACTGTCTTCCTTCTGAGAAATATTTATAAAATGGTGAATGATTAGAGGGATGCTATATGCTGTCAGATTCACAGATTCATAGGCTTGTAGGTAAATGCTAGGTGATCGGTTTTGCATACTATTACAAGCTTAGCTAACAACCAGAGGTCAGAGTCGAATGCTGTATGTTGAATGTGTGCGGTAAAGACCTTAACCATTATCCCACTCCCTCCCTCAACAGGCTGAGCTATTTGTGAAAAAGGATGTTAAACTCTTTTACAACAGTAGATTCTTTAGCTCAAGCAATTTTTAGAGTCTGTTAACAGAATTGAAAATGGAGCCGGGAATGTCATTAGGATGAAGTTTGAGCACAGAAGAGGGGGATGTAATCTGTTCTACTGTTGGCAAGACAAGCAAAAACAGCATTTGGTTAGCCTGTCAGTTATTTAAGAGTATCCACACTCAGTAAGGTAGGCGCAATATCCATATGGATTCCAGCCTGGAACAGAAGGTTTTATACTCCCAAGTTTCCTGTTTGTAGGATTTCTCAATTTTCTGAAACACGGGTAACCTGCTGATGAGGAAAAGCACTTAACACAAGATGAGCCCTTTTCTTTAACCTTCCTTTTCATGAAGCTGCTAAACTAACAACAAGGTTTGTCTTTAACTCTGAATGGTTTCCATGGCCAAGTTAGCTGATGACAGCCATAATAATATGGAGTAGTTCGTTATTAAGAAATGGTGAGGAGTCATATCCTGACAGGATTACAATACTTCATTCAGGGGTATATTTACAATGATGCTATATCTAAACTATTCTGATTAAAATGGAAGGAGCACAGTTTAATTTTTTCTCATCTGTAATGTATCAGGTACTTAACGAAAAGGTAACAAGCCAAGTACCACCATTACTAAAATGAATACATAGGGGATTGATGAGATATCTGAGGGCAAAGAGGACACCGAAAGTTAAAACATTACCTTTCTGTGGCTGCCTTCTAATTAAAAATCCTTGTCATAACCTAAGTCTTGAGTGGGTAGGTACAATTACTAGCTGTAAAACACATCAGAGAGGGTGAAAACAAGGTACACGAACTTGTGATAAAATGGCACCATTGTATGATATAATGAACAAACTCACCTCTTACTATTTTCATAATTCTACTGAAAATTGGTTTGGTGCTGCTGATTGTACTTAACCAGTTTTTCAATGATTTTTTGTTTGCCTCAAGCTTTGGTAATTGCTAAAACAAATCATTTTGGGTTCATCCACCCATGTGATTGACATATGAAAAAAAAAACTTTTTGTGACATTAAGTGCTTCCAGAAAAATACATAAAATGACCAAACATATAGAAAAACATTAAAAGCTGTAAAGAATATGAGCAGAAAAATAGGAGGATGAGAAAAATTATATGAAACATAAGTCACCTTATTCACAGCACATTTAAATGCAAAGCTGAAGCTGTGTGACTGTCCAGCATTACCTGGCTCGATATGGCTCACAGACTGGAGGAACTGAACAGCAGGTGCATATACAAGCTGGAGTTGTAGGCATGGACTGTGTAATATATGTATGCTGAATGCTAGTCACCATAAACAGTATTCATATGGCAAAGCAGTCGTAAAATCTGGCTGCTTAAAATGAATAAAGGATGTCATCTTCCAAGGCATATCCCTTAACATAAACAGGATAAGGAATGCAAGGCTTCAAGACCATACTGATGAATTGCCAAAAACTAACAGTACGGTGAACAATTATGTGATTGTGTGTTCTTGAAAATGTGAATGCCTGCTTTTATATCCTGTATGTATACATTGGGCATCAGGCACTTCTACTGACAAAACATAAGCAAAACATCTGCATTGCAAAATACATACCTTCAACCCATATATAAAAAGCAGAAATAAACATATCTGAATGGGCATTTAATGTGGTGTACCACACAAAGTGGAATTCCTGAATCATATCCGATTGGCAGAACTAACAGAGTACACTCTGCAAACAAAGGAAGCAGAATTTTTCCAACAGATTATTTGTATAAACAATCTTCTAAACCCAAACGTATAATGTGTTCCTTCTTCATGGAAAGAAATGTAACGTAAACTTGCTTTGAGAGTACATTTCTTTGTTACAAAATGTGGTGTTATCATCTAAAACATATTATAAAACAGCAGACCAATATAACAAACATTAAAGTTCAACATTTTTTTGTGTTTGCCCTTTTATGCATGCCAGTTTTCTTTCTATTACTTGTATATATCTGTAAACAAACAGGCATCAATGAAAAAAAGCATAATCACATACGTGTGTGTGTGTGTGTGTGTGTGTGTGTGTGTGTGTGTGTGTGTGTGTGTGTGTGTGTGTGTGTGTGTGTGTGTACATCTGCCCCTATACAAGTAATAAATACTGCTAAGATGCCAGTATAATTCCTAGATACTCTTCAAATTCCTGGGGAAAAAGTTAGACATCCAGGCATTATCCATAAGTGCATATATCAAAAGCAAAAGAAAAAATAATTAATAAACAGTTAATAAATAAGAATTCATTTGTGGACAAGAAAGAAAGGAGTATTTAAAACCAGAACTCTGACATTACTTATGCACAGTAGTTTCAACCTTTTGTTTTCTGAGACAGGCAACGGCTTTGTGCAACCCTGAAATGAGCAAAATAAGCAGTCTGAAGGGGTGGAGGAGGATGTTCTAGAACAATCTATTTTTGAAGGAATACATATCCAAACCAATTCATAAAATTTATTTTTCTCTATATACCAATCAAAGACAGACACAACCAAAACAGAAAATGTTAACTGCAGTTGTAGTGTGTTTCCCAAAGTCAAATCAGATAAGCAGGTACCAGCCAATTACAGAGCTATATCAGTAAACAACACATATGTGAAAATGTTAATAGCAATTCTGGATAAAAGACTACAACTATGTCTGCTCAGATTAATTACAGAAAATCAAGGAGATTTGGTGAAAGGGTGTGTGGCTGAAGGTAACCAATGGTTATTAAGCAGAAGACAACAAACGGGCCAAGGGAAGCTTTACTTTTTGATATTAGAAAAGCATATGATTTGCTTGACTGGTCATTCCTTTTCCAAGTGTTGGAAGTGACTGATATAATAGGGGTCAAATCCAAGAGATGGGTTTTAGCTTTCTACTAAAAATGGCCAAGGTGCAATTGGTGATAAACTGGCAGCTAACCTCAGATATTTGCATTGCTAGAAGGATCAGATGGGGTATCCCCTGCCCCTATTCTTTTCATTTTGACCATGGGAATATTAGTCCTCCAGATACATAGGCTTATATCCACGATTCCATGCAAGTGGAAATTTTATGACTATTTGCTTGTGATTATATGATGGTAACAGGTTGGACCTCATTTCTCTAGGGTAAATGAGATTTTTGAAAAGAGGTGGCAGGTTTGGAATGTGATTGGCTAAAAGTGTTCAGGTTAATGTGGGATGGATTGATTCCAGAGTGTTATAGGACAAAGTTAGTAAGAAAGTTAACATGAAGTATTTATTTAGTTAATACACCCCATGACTGGGCAAATTAATCTTATTCAAATGATGATTTTGCCAACAATTATGTATGCTTGAAAATATTTCCTCTTATGATCAGGGGACACTAAATGACTATTGAAATTACAGATGGTTTGTGATAAATTTGTTTGGAAAGTGAAAGGTTATAGAATAACTAACAGAAGGGCTACTTTTTTGAAAAAATGGTGGATGCCAAACTTCCATTTGTATGCATTAGCAGCCACATCTGCAGTAGCCTTTACAATGGCGTATGGACAGGAAAAACATCACAGAATGGCACGAAAAACAATTTATTCCAAGTTGAGCACTTTCTTCCCTACTCGAGGGATTTCTCCAGAACAATACATTAAAAAACACAAACCCAGCCACTTATAAACCCACCCCAATTAAACAAATACACTCTAATTAGAACAATTATTCACAATCAATTCATGCTTTAAAATGAAAATGAGATAAATAAATGGTATCTAAAACTCGTATCATACAAACTTTTAAAGCAGTAAAAACATGATCATAGGTCAAATACTTTCATAAAAACAATACCTTAATCTTGAGAAAGAAAAAAGGAACAAGTTCCAGCTGTTATCCTAAAATGTTATATCATTTTATAAACAGGGCAGAATACTGGATATACATTTAGATATACTGGAACTGAGGTGGCAATTGTTTTTAAATGCATCTCAGTATCCAGGTGTAAATGAGCTGATTAGCATCTCTAGTATTTTAAAATGGTATAACATTTTAGGATAACAGCTGGAACTTGTTCCTTTTTTCTTTCTCAAGATTAAGGTACTGTTTTTATGAAAGTATTTGACCTATGATCATGTTTTTACTGCTTTAAAAGTTTGTATGATACGAGTTTTAGATAACATTTATCTCATTTTCATTTTGAAGCAGGAATTGATTGTGAATAATTGTTTTAATTAGAGTGTAATTGTTTAATTGGGGTGGGTTTATAAGTGGCTGGGTGCGTGTTTTTTAATGTAGTGTTCTGAAGAAATCCCGTGAGTAGGGAAGAAAGCGCTCAATTTGGAATAAATTGTTTCTCGGGCCATTCTGTGGTGTCTTTTCTGTCCATGGTGATTGGATTACCTGGTTTGAGAATCATGCTTGTGATTAGCCTTTACAATGACCACATATGAAGCAGCTAGATCCTAATTTGCAATGTGAAGGGGGGGGGGCACGGTCATGCATTAATAAGAGTTTATCATGCCATGGCTAGAGTGTTAAAAGGGTGGAATAAGAATGGGAATTTGGAACTGCCAAACTTTCAAACTCCAAGGGTAAACAGTGTTTTGGAGACAATGGAAGGAAAGAGGCATAATAAGAGTTGGTGATATAAGACAAAGATTTAAAGCAGGGGTAACTCATTTTGAAGAATGGGCAAAGTTCAAAGAAAAGATATGACTTACTCAAAGGGGAGCTGTTTCACTTTGGGAAATGAAAACAGGTGATGAAACAATGGTCTTCAAAAGAGGGGATGATAGAGATAACAGAAAAATGTGGGGATACTAATAACTGGCCCCTCTGCCATAAAGGTAAAGGCTTTAAAGAAACTTATTTTGCAGCACTTTGTAAAAGATGCTCATTAAACCAAAGTATATTAAGGAGATGGACAGACTAATGGTTAGGTGGCAGAAAACTCAAAACAATACAGCAACCAAACATTAATGGAGAAAGTTTATCAATATCAGTTCTAAACTGAAAATACTTGCATTTGTTTGGGATCATCATATGCTGTGGATGCATATGTGATACAGGACTCACCCCTATTATTCTAACAGACTAGGGAGGCCTGGTACTGAACGTTCAAGATGTGGAACAAAGAAGCGAGAGGTATTCCCGTTTTGGGAGTGTGAGAACTTTTGTTACTGTTGTGAAGAAATCTATGAAAGTGAAGGTATTTTTGGAAAGAAAGTACCTAGGAATTGGGCATTTTGTTGACTGAGGGTCATTGGTGAGGCCACTAAACAAACAATGTCAGAAAAAGTAATTGCGCTGCTATTGTAAGTTGGATAAGAAATTGGGAAGCAAAAAGGAGGAAGGGTAAAATTACTTGGGGGAATTGGTTATTTGGACAAACAACACTGAAACCTAGTGCAGAATGGTGAGTGCACAAGAGTCTCAGGAAAAATGTAAATTTGTGACAGTATGGGTTTAAATAAGGATATTTTACAAAACATGATGCAGACTGAGGACTGCCACATGGGCTCTGCGGTAGAAGGAATGAAAGGAGTGAAAGGAGTACATGTTTCTGAATTTAATGGAAGTGGGGGTTACTTATTATTGTTTCACTGTTAATACACGGTTAAAGGCACCCAACAAAAAGGCCAGTCTTTTCACAAAAATTACTACATTGATAACTAAATATTTAACGGAAGTGGGGGTTACTTATTATTGTTTCACTGTTAATACACGGTTAAAGGCACCCAACAAAAAGGTCAGTCTTTACACTTAAATTACTACATTGATAACTAAATATTGAATGGAAGTGGGGGTTACTTATTACTGTTTCACTGTTAATACACGGTAAAAGGCACCCAACAAAAAGTCAGTCTTTACACTTAAATTACTAAATTGATAACTAAATATTTAATGGAAGTGGGGGTTACTTATTATTGTTTCACTGTTAATACACGGTTAAAGGCACCCAACAAAAAGGTCAGTCTTTACACTTAAATTACTACATTGATAACTAAATATTTAATGGAAGTGGGGGTTACTTATTATTGTTTCACTGTTAATACACGGTTAAATGCACCCAACAAAAAGGTCAGTCTTTACACTTAAATTTCTACATTGATAACAAATATTTAAAGGAAGTGGGGGTTACTTATTATTGTTTCACTGTTAATACACGGTTAAAGGCACCCAACAAAAAGGTCAGTCTTTACACTTAAATTAATACATTGATAACTAAATATTTAATGGAAGTGGGGGTTACTTAGTATTGTTTCACTGTTAATAAGCGGTTAAAGGCACCCAAAAAAAAGGTTAGTCTTTACACTTAAATTACTACATTGATAACTAAATATTTAATGGAAGTGGGGGTTACTTATTTTTGTTTCACTGTTAATACACAGTTAAAGGCACCCGACAGAAAGGTCAGTCTTTACACTTAAATTACTACATTGATAACTAAATATTTAACGGAAGTGAAGGTTACTTATAATTACTTTCACTGTTAATACACGGTTAAAGGCACCCAACAAAAAGGTCAGTCTTTACACTTAAATTATTACATTGATAATTAATAATTAATGGAAGTCGGGTTACTTATTATTGTTTCACAGTTAATACACGGTTAAAGGCACCCAACAAAAAGGTCAGTCTTTACACTTAAATTACTACATTGATAACTAAATATTTAATGGAAGTGGTTACTTATTATTGTTTCACTGTTAATACACGGTTAAAGGCACCCAACAAAAAGGTCAGTCTTTACACTTAAATTACTACATTGATAACTAAATATTTAATGGAAGTGGGGGTTACTTATTATTGTTTCACTGTTAATAAACGGTTAAAGGCACACAACAAAAATGACAGTCTTTACACGTAAATTACTACATTGATAACTAAATATTTAATGGAAGTTGGGGTTACTTATTATTACTTTCACTGTTAATACACGGTTAAAGGCACCCAAAAAAAAAGGTCAGTCTTTACACTTAAATTACTACATTGATAACTAAATATTTAATGGAAGTGGGGGTTACTTATTGTTTCACTGTTAATACACGGTTAAAGACACCCAACAAAAAGGTCAGTCTTTACACTTAAATTACTACATTGATAACTAAATATTTAATGGAAATGGGGGTTACTTATTGTTTCACTGTTAATACACGGTTAAAGGCACCCAACAAAAAGGTCAGTCTTTAGACTTAAATTACTACATTGATAACAAATATTTAATGGAAGTGGGGGTTACTTATTATTGTTTCACTGTTAATACACGGTTAAAGGCACCCAACAAAAAGGTCAGTCTTTACACTTAAATTACTACATTGATAACTAAATATTTAATGGAAGTGGGGGTTACTTATTATTGTTTCACTGTTAATACACGGTTAAAGGCACCCAAAAAAAGGTTAGTCTTTACACTTAAATTACTACATTGATAACTAAATATTTAATGGAAGTGGGGGTTACTTATTATTGTTTCACTGTTAATACACGGTTAAAGGCACCCAACAAAAAGGTCAGTCTTTACACTTAAATTACTACATTGATAACTAAATATTTAATGGAAGTGGGGGTTACTTATAATTACTTTCACTGTTAATACACGGTTAAAGGCACCCAACAAAAAGGTCAGTCTTTACACTTAAATTACTACATTGATAATTAATGGAAGTCAGGTTACTTATTATTGTTTCACTGTTAATACACGGTTAAAGGCACCCAACAAAAAGGTCAGTCTTTACACTTAAATTACTACATTGATAACTAAATATTTAATGGAAGTGGGGGTTACTTATTATTGTTTCACTGTTAATACACGGTTAAAGGCACCCAACAAAAAGGTCAGTCTTTACACTTAAATTACTACATTGATAACTAAATATTTAATGGAAGTGGGGGTTACTTATTATTGTTTCACTGTTAATAAACGGTTAAAGGCACCCAACAAAAATGTCCGTCTTTACACTTAAATTACTACATTGATAACTAAATATTTTTTGGAAGTGGGGGTTACTTATTATTACTTTCACTGTTAATACACGGTTAAAGGCACCCAACAAAAAGGTCAGTCTTTACACTTAAATTACTACATTGATAACTAAATATTTAATGGAAGTGGGGGTTACTTATTATTGTTTCACTGTTAATACATGGTTAAATGCACCCAACAAAAAGGTCAGTCTTTACACTTAAATTACTACATTGATAACTAAATATTTAATGGAAGTTTTT